>NW_006263759.1:175059-175852 GCF_000469605.1 Apis dorsata | reverse complement strand
TTCGCGCACCGCTTTGGTGCTGGGATCGTCGCAGTCTTCGTCAGCGCTCGAACAACGGTTGTTTGAATACAATCGATTAGTTAAAAAAAATTGCCATCATGTCACGATGAACAACGAGAGAGTGACCGTAGTTCTCTATCTCTCGTCGTATCGTATCGTATCGTATCGTTCGTTCTCGGTCGTATCGAGAGAAAGAGAGAAAGAAAAAAAAAAAAAAAAAAGAAAAAAAAAGGGGAGAAAAACTAACTCTCTCAGCTTTGCCCTCTCGAATCGTTCTCGTTTCGTTTTCCTTCTTTTTTTTTTTTTTCCAATGAATCGTCTCGAAAAAAAATGGCGCCGATTCGACAATGGCAAGACTGTGGCACGGATCGAAAGGGACTAGACTCTAGGGATCGACACCCCCTCCCTCCCCACCCCCAAACTCTGCGCTTCGATGTTCACTACTGTCGATTGATCGGCCATTGATCCTTAATTCCCGGGACAAGTATATACAAATACACATCCAATATATATACTTACTATCTACGCGATCTCTTGGTCCCCTTCCCCTGGGACGTAGAATTGACCGTTGCAGCTCCTATCACGCCCGCCGCCGCCAACTCGCTGCTCGAAGGTTTCGTCTCGCCACCGCTGCTATCCGGTGGATCCTTTCTCTTTTCTAAAGAGACGTATTCTGCTCATTATTAATACGTCGTTTTTTCATTTTCATTCATTCAAAACATCCCTAGTGTCGCGTTGTTCGAACGATACCGTTCGTGGAACGGTGGAAAGGAAGAGAAACGTAAAGGAGCGT
>NW_006263759.1:174580-175026 GCF_000469605.1 Apis dorsata | reverse complement strand
CGACGAGCCATGACAATTATCGACAGGGGGATAAAATATATATATATATATATATTGGAGGTTGAAGCTCACCCGGAAGAAAGGCGACCTTCGCCGTACACGGCGATACACGGCCGAGTTCTCGATATTATCCTCGAGCTTTGGGCAAACTGGTTAGTCACGAAACCGTGAAAAGTGTCCAATTACGAGCAGGAAGCGATTTACGGCGCACGCTCGATACTGATTCAACCACATCTCCTTAAACGCCTCGCAACGGCCGTTGACAATTCGCCGCGAATGCATTAACTCGTGCGTTTCTAACCACCACCACCACCACCAAAGCAACCGCGTGAATCGCGCGCTTAGATAAATCAGCGAGGAACGGCGATTGTGTGCAAAAGTCCACGATTACGTTTTTCTTTCATTTTTCTTCCTCCCCTCCTCGCTTCGATCCCCCGATCGATGCG
>NW_006263759.1:172966-174264 GCF_000469605.1 Apis dorsata | reverse complement strand
TCGGTGAAAGTATCGAAGGAGTCGATGCTTTTCCTCTCGAAGAGAAAGAAGGAAAAGAAGGAGGGAAGGAAAAAGGAGGAGGAGGATGATCTCGAAAGAAGATTCCTGCGCTTTTCGAATTCCGATGGCCAAAAATGGCCGTCACGGTGGGAGGGTAAGAGCGGCTGGAAAACTCGTGCATTCCATTAGTTGGTGTGGAGGATCGAAGGAGAGGAACGCGTGACAGAAGAAACGGAAACAAAGAGCGAGCGACGCGGGGGGCGACGCAGACGCCGGAGAGAGGTGTTCGAGAATAATAAAGGCACGATCCAAGAGCAGTAGTAGTAATAGTAGTGGTGGTAGTAGTAGCAGCAGCAGCAGCAGTTACTTTTGCGCGATTTATCTAATGCTTCCTTATCGGGCTCTAACTCCAACGTGGAACACCTGGGAACTCCTTCTCCTCGCTTTTTTTCCTCTCGCTCTCCGCTGCTCATGGGAAAAAGTATTTATCCGATGATGCGACGCCGAGAATAGACCGCGGCGGCAGCGCAACCATTCCCGATCGCCAATTGTCAACGACGCTCGTCGGCCACGTTTTATCTCTCCCTCTCGTTCCTCTTCTCGTTCGCATCCCCGGCTCATTTCTTTTCCTTCCCCGTTCCACCAACCTCTCGCGACAAAGTTTCACGATCGATCGAACGAAATTGCCGATTCGAAACTTACTGGCATTCGTCACGGGTAACCTTTCGATTTTGATGGAACCGTCCGTGTCGGGCGTGGGCGTGAGGCCGGAGTAAGAGCCCTGTGGTTGCGTCACTGTCACCGCAGGATGAGGACTCGTCTGCGCGGGGAATAAGAAATAAATATTAATCCCTTTAATTAAATTAATCTCTAAATTTCTATGTCTCGATGTCCAATCGAGAAAGGGGAAAAAAAGTCTTACCAAGTGGTCCAGTTGAGGTGGCGACGTGTGGGAGTAGATTGAACCGTGTGGACCAACGGGACCCAAATGAAGGCCTAATTGGCTCTCCGCGTGGTTCCTCAACACGTTTATGGCGTCGTCCAATCGTTCCTCCATCCGCGTACCCTGTACCAACAGAATATCCGAAATTCCAACTCGATTACACATTGTCTGTTTCGTTCCAAATTTTCTTTCCAAAGGAAAGAGTTTTCTTCCCAGTGATCCCAGCGTCAACGACACGGCTCTCGTTCGCGGGTGGTAAAATTTGAAGAAACATTCGAAATCCCGAGCACGAAGAGATATCTTTGACGCTGGTACCAATGGATCTAATGTAACACGTACAAGGCGATGGAGAAGA
>NW_006263759.1:170127-172954 GCF_000469605.1 Apis dorsata | reverse complement strand
TTTTTTTTTTTTTTTTTTTTTTTTTTTTTTTTTTTTTTTTCGTTTGGAATGTGATGAAAATTGACGAAAGTGACAGAAATTCTCTCGAGTCGACGCGAGATTAATTCTCTCACCGCGGTTCTTTCTTTTTTGTTTCGAACGAGCGAAAGAAACAATGGTGCGTAACAACGGTGCGAGAATTAACTTTTGGGTCGTTGATATCGTTGATAAGTAAAAAAAAATAAAAAAATAAAAAATTAAAAAAGAAATTTCTGCGAATATCATTCTCAGCGAGACATCGCTGAGAATATCCAGAAAATGAGCAGAACGACGATATCCGATATGTGTGAATTTTCATGCACACAAAATGGTGTTACGAGTGATATGGGTGGGAGGATCGGAAAGAAGAGCAAACAAAAGAGGCGGAGGGGGGAGGGAAGAGANAAGAAAAAAAAAAAACTAAAAATCGGCAATCCTCACCTCGGCATGGTCGCGAAGGAAGCCGATGGCATCGTCTAGCCTCTGCTGTTCAGGCGCCGGCTTCACACACAACACCAACGCAACAACAAAACCAAAAAAAAAAAAAAAGAGAACAACCAAGTCAACACAACGTTCACAACAAACAAGGGGTAAAGAAAAAGAAAAAAAGAAAAGAAAAAGAAAAAGAAAAGAAAAGAAAAGAAAAAAAATATTGAAAGAAAGAAAAAAAGAGAGAAGAAAAATAAATAAATAAAACGTAAAACGACGATGAGACGAGATATCGTCACCGAGTAACTGAAACAGGGGGAGGATGAGCATAAAAAAAAAAAAAAGAAAAAAAAGAAAAAATAAAGTTTGCTGGTGAGCTGGAGACGAGAGAGACGAATCGTGTCGTCGGTGAGTCGAGTGCATGCTACTTCTGTGCGAATTCCAAGTGCAATCGGTGGGCAGAGATTGAAACGACGATTAAAAAAAAAAAAAATAAAAAATAAAAAAAGACGTATTTCGGATTCACGTTGTTGTCTCACGTTGACGATAATAATAAACCATTTTCCGATCCTCCCCCGTGAACAGAAATAAAAAAAGTGTCAGTGCGTGTAACAACGGTAATCTCTCAACGAGTCACCATAGTGCAGACGATAAAATATATCGTAAGAGAAGTGAACGAGCACGAGAGGTTTCTGTTACGAACGTCCTTGACCTGTTTCTAAAGCGCACCGAAACGGTGATGAAGCGTGTTGTCTGTCTTGCGTTCAGAGATGCATCCGTCACTTTCCAACGACCAGATCCAACCACGATCTTCTTCTCTGATCGATTAGTTAGAGCGAATCTAGTTCGCTCGAGTAAACGCGTTTGTAGGAAAAAAAGAAAAATTGATCGTCTCTCGACATATGTATCTCTCGATCGTTGGACGGTGTCGGGTTCAATAAATAAATAAATAAATAAATAAATAAATAAATAATAATAACAAAGTAGATAAGTATCGTCGTATCGTGTCGAAAAAGGTGGAGAGATTAAAAATTAATAAACGGCGTTATAAACGGGCAAGCTTTGATGCATACCATGTGAATGGTTCCACGGTTGGGATCCGTGGTGAAATGCGGTGAAACTGGTGCAGCACCTGGTGCCCAGCCCGGCGCTGAACCCGTCAACGGTGGTGGCGAACTGACTGGCGTGGATGGGTTGCTGCTATN
This sequence comes from Apis dorsata, assembly GCF_000469605.1. NCBI lineage: Eukaryota > Metazoa > Arthropoda > Insecta > Hymenoptera > Apidae > Apis > Apis dorsata. Next base: position 171,302 of record NW_006263759.1, on the reverse strand, counting down.
AATGTGGACATTGGTGGCAGTGAGGCCGCGCTGGTCACCGCCGAGCCCAGAATCGGAGCCGCCGGTTCTCCGTTCGGCGACATGGCCGAATACGCCTGAAATCGTCGACCAACGTTTAATTTCTTCGAATCATCTCTCTCTTTCTCTCTCTCGATTCTTCTTAACGGATCGGAGAGGAGCAGCATCCGAAGCTCGCTCGTAAAACGTCTAATTTTAAGTCGTCGTGTTCGGTCGAAGAAGCGCTCGTGCCCTCCTCCTATTTATCAAACAAATTGGAGAGAGCTGGCGAGCAACCCCTCAGCCGCCATTTCACGAGCGAGGAGTAGATGATAGTCTCGCGAGCGATAACCAAGGAACGTTCCGCAGGGCGGCGAATCGAGGAATCGGGAAACGAGGATTGCGCGTCTCTTCCCAAACACAAAAGAATTCTTCCTCGCCTGCTGAGGAGGACGAAGCTTCTCGGAAGAAGGGGTCGTTAAACCGTAGGATCGTAAATGTTTAACCTTTGGACCGGAGAGGTCTCTGGAGGCTGTGGAGTACATGACGGGCACAGCGACGCTCCGCGTCTTTTGTGGAACGTTCACCTCCATTATATTATGCATAATGCACGCCACTCCTCTCTGTCTCTCTCTCTCTCTCTTCCCTTCCAACGATCCTTGCTTCTTCTTTCGCGTCGATTTCGAGAGGAGACAGTTAGCCTCTCGTGCTTCTCGACTCAAAACTCGATCCGAGTTCGGGGATCAATTAGGGGATTGGAGAAGAAGAGAGGGAGGGAGGGGTGTTCGGAGTGCCGCCGCGAACAGGAGGATTTCGTGGTAACCATGAACGGCGTAAATCAAACGAAGGCTGCACTTGACTAGAAACACCGAGTAGCGGGAGAGTCGTTCTATATATAGAAGCCGGTGAGTCATTTGACGTTGCTCCGGGTACGCGAAGCCACCACTGTCAACAGTGTTTCTCAACTGGCCGTGGAGAGAGAGAGGAACTCCCTTGCTCGTGTAAAAAGAGGAGTCGTCTCGAGAGGTAAAGAGGGATAAGGCGAGGCCGAATCCGCGAAATTCCCGCGCTCCTCCTCCTCCTCCTCCTCCTCCTCTTCTTCTTTTTCTTCTTCTTCTGCCCCCTCCCGTTTCTAACCGGGGAATGGAAACGGATTATTAAAACTCGGCCGAATCGAT
>NW_006263759.1:167173-169857 GCF_000469605.1 Apis dorsata | reverse complement strand
GCGAGAAGCCGTGGAGCGCGGTGGCCCTCCTTCTTCTCCCGACTCTCTGACAATGTCAAACGAGTCGAACGTCTTCCGAGGAGTTGGAGGAAAAATGGCTGCGAACCGGGCTGCTGAATTTATGGGCGCTGCAGCGGAACGCGTAACGCGGGGAGATTGCAATTTTTCACCGTCAACCTTTCCCTCGTTTCCGCGATTCGACCTCCTCCCTCCTCCCTCCCCTCCCCGCGATGAAAATATATATCGACGTTGCGAAAGTTCGTCGGTGGAAGCGGCGTGGAATTCGCGACGAGCGGAGGGGGAAACGCGTTATTAACGAATCAATCGAAAGGAAAATGGAAGGAAGGTGGGAAGGAAGAAGGGATGTTTTTCTCGAGAATGGAGCCGAGTCGAAGGGAGGGGAGGATCAGGATCGGCCTTTCAAATCCCGAGGAGGATAGGAAGGGGAGGAGGAGCGGAAGAAAGGAACGAGAGAGAGTCGTCTTACCATGGGGTCGTGGGGTAGGTGCATGGGGTAGGCTGGTTGGGCCAGGTGTGGGGGTGCGTATCCGCTGTACGGGGGCTGGACGCCGCCGCTGCCCCCCGTCCATGGATCACCAGGACCCGTACCCGCGGCGTTCCCATCTGAAACAAGAAAGAAGACATTCGATTTAAATCGAATACCATTTATATCCCAGTTCGTATATACCTCTCCGTAACCGCGCCTCTCGTTCGACGCAATTCGACGCAACAAATAGCGGCACGTGGCGCGTACTGGTGTCGTCGCGCATGTGTACACGGATATAAAACGAACGCTTTTCACGAACGCGTATCGAGAGAGAGAGAGAGAGCGAACCGAAAACACGTTGGAACGAAATTTCCAAGTTTGATACCCGCACAAAGGGTAAAGGGTAGGTGTATCCCGGCTTGGATATTCGGTATAAAGGGGCAATACGCGGCCCATTATTTCAGTTGAAAACAACAGCAATAAGGTTGAGAGGGGGAGGGGAAGGGAACGTATTTCTTGATACTTTTGCTCGATATAATTCCGTGGCCGAGGAGTTTCCACCGCGACCGAGGAGGGAACTGAAACTAAGCCAAACTACTCGTCCGTTCCTACTACCAACTACCTAGGCATTCGATGTCTGATAAAACTTTTTCCCCGTTCGCCACCCATTCCATCTCCTCCCTCCTCCCCATTTATAAGGTATTCCGCTCGCTTACCGGGTGTCACGAGCCGAGAACGTATTCGAGAAGCCGGCCAACGAGCCAACCCTCCTTACCCTCTGATCTTTAATAACAACTTTACCCGGAAACTTTACCGATCTTATTGATTTACCGCCTCGGTAATCCATCCGAGAAACTTCCATCTCTCTCTCTCTCTCTCTCTCTTCGTTTCTCCCCTTCGAAAATTTCCACCCCAAAGATATCCAACCGCGAAATTATTTAACCGATTCAAAAAGCGATTCGTTACGAATCGATGATCGTAAAAATATCTGCTTCCGTGATAAATTCTTCGTTTCGAAAACGAATTTCAATTGATCGACGAACTCGATCGCTAGGCATTAAAGAGAGAGAGAGAGAGAGTTTGGCGTGGAATATAATGCCACGTAAATTACGTTAGGTATGAAAATAGAAACGGTCGGGAATATAAAGTTTACCCGTTCGGGTTGCACGATCGGGGAGGAAACGCGCGTGGATGCGGTTTCCTCCCCCTTCCCTCCCCGCCCGATCTTTCCCATCTTTTCCCGCGAAATTTCAACGCGCAACTTGGGACGCGCCGTCGTTCCGGCAAATAACGAAAGAGAGTGTGCGTGTATACGTGTGTGTGAGAAAGAGAGAGAGAGGGAGAGATTGTTATTGTTTTTACGCGCGACAGGGGCAGAACGGCGAATTTTACGAGCGAGCGTTAAACAGTTGAATATTACTGCGATCGTAAACTCCCTTTTATCGTTCGTTCGAAATCGTTACGTACGCGATCTCCACCAGATATAGATGCGTGCACAGGGGATCTACGCGCGGGAACGCACGACGCGAAAGCCACGATCGAAGAACTGGATCGGTGCCCACGTTCGGTGCGACGGGTCAGATCGATCGGTTCGGCCAACGGAACTTGCCTCCTTGCCGTTTACTTTTAGCGATGGTCGGGTTTCAATCCAAGTTCAACGGAGGCGGCCTACATTTCCGACCTCGCGACTGCGATACAAAAACCGTAACAACGGCGATGCGAGGGGCGCGGAACGATTTTTCCTTTCCCCCTTTTCTCTCTTTCTCTCTCTCTCTCTCTCTTTCTTTCTCTCATTCGCTCGCTATTATTATTATATATCCATTTCCCCCGTGCGTAGTCGCGATTCCCGACGCAATAGTTACGTCGTTATTAAGTCTCCTACTATGAAATGCAAATTGCATTTTGCACGTATGGAAACGAGACTTACCGATATAGTAGGGATCTGCGTAGAGGGCCGCAGCTTTGGGAGAGGTGTATCTCGGCGAGTCCTGTCCGAATTCATCCGAGCCGTACTGCAACAAAAAGAACAAAGAGATTTACGGTTAACGGTTAAATATATTAGAAGAATAGTGGGAATGCGAAGAGGAAGGAAATACGCGTCCCATAATAATAACAATTTATTACGCGATATAGAGACACCTTTTTTTCTCGAAAAAGTGCAACCAGATCATTCCTCGCATCGTCGATTAATATCAAC
>NW_006263759.1:161557-167164 GCF_000469605.1 Apis dorsata | reverse complement strand
GAGAGAGAGAGAGAGAGAGAGAGAGAGAGAAAGAGGAGAAGAATAAAAACGGAAAAGAAAGCGGGAAAGAAGAGAAGATAAAAAAAAAGGAAAAAAAAAGATTCGCCATTTCCTTTCGCCCATTTTTCCTTACCATTGTGTAACAGGCGTAGTCAGCAGGACGGATAAACATGTCGCGGGGGATGAGGACGAGGAGAAAGGGGAGAGAGAAAGTGTGGAGAACGGCGAGTCAGATCGCGCGGTGGGACAACGTAACCGGCGATTTGCCAGCCGAGGGGTTGAAGAACACGGTGGCGGTGGAAAGTGGCGCGGAAGGAGAGATTCGCGGCGGCATACCCTCGTCCCAATTTCGCCGTGATATATGTTAAAATATTCCGCACCGCTTCCCTTATTCTCCTCCCCCTCCTCCTCTTCCACCTCCACCACTCCTCTCGCCCCTCCGCCTCGCTCCCAAAACTTTTGTCCCTGCTTCTCCTCTCCCTTCGAGCCCCCCACCTCCACCTGCCGCAGCAGCAGCACCAGCACCAGCAGGAGGAGGATGGTAAGCGCAGGAGGGAACGACGAGAGGGACAGAGCCAAGTTTTCCCTCTAACGCGGGTACTATGGCCGTTTAGGCCAAATTTAACGGCTCGCCGGGACCGTGAAAGAATCCTGCCAACTTCCACTCTCTCCCCACCCTACCCCCTCGACAACTCGGACCATCTCCCCTCGCGAAAATCCACCAACTCTCCTCCCTCCTCCCTCCTCTGCCGGAGGGAGGCGAGGAAAAGAAAGAGAGGAGAGAAAGAAGAATGGAAAGGCCGCGCGCTTTCCCCGCAACACTACCACCAATCGTTCGATCACAACGAATCCAACGTTCCCGTGTACTTTGCACGGAGTTAATGGAAGCGTAAACGAGCGATAAGAAGGCGAGGTGAACCGGGGACGAGGCAAGGGGGAGGAGAAGAAGAAGAAAAAGGAGGAGGAAAAGGAAGAGAAGAAGGAAGGAATTCGATACCGACCACGCGAAGGACGACACGAGACTGCGAGACAAGCTTCGGCCAACCGTCACCACGCCGATTGACCGAGGCGGGGTGGTAGTGGGGGGTGGTTACGAGCCAATAGCGGGACACGACCAACTCCGCCAACGTACCGAGACGCATCGTCTAGATCCATCCTCTCGATATCGACGATTCTTTCCCTCGTTTCGCGGCAACGCGAATTTCACTCGTAATTGTAACGTATCGGTTAATAACAATTCGAATACTAAGTTTTTTCGAACGAGGATATTTCGATATATATATAAATCTTTTTTTCTACTTCTTATTCTCGTTATTCGATAAAAACGAAACGTCAGGAGGAGGAGGAAAAGATCGAAAAATTACGACGCGGAATCCAAGTTCTAAGAACAAAAGATCTTCGAGAGCGTTCAGAACCGCATCCGTATATCTCGCGGGGGAGGAACGGGGGCATATAATTGTACGCGATAAAAGCATCGGGTTTATCGGTGGCAGCAGTCGATAACGGGCGTACAAATACGAACACCCACCTAGGGTGGGGGCATGGATGGAGAGAGAGAGAGAGAGAGAGAGAGAGATAAAGAGAAAAAGAAAAAAAGACCGCTGCTAATCGCGCGATAAACGCTCTCGGCCTCTGGACCTATTAATTTAAATGAATTGCTTTGACATCGGTGGCTTCCTCGTGCATAGGCGCGTTGCATCCGACATTCGCAACTTTGTTTTCCAATTCTGCGTGCCGGGATTTATTATAATAATCGTAAAAAAAAAAAAAAAAAAAAAAAAGGAAAAAAAAATAAAATCTCTCATAATCTCTCATAATATCTCTTCTCGTCCATCCCGAAGGGATCAAGGAGGCGACGATCGAGGAAGGATTCGCTCGAAATCGAGATCGTAGCGAAAGAGAAGACACCGCGTGGCCAATAATTCACGTTTTATTTCTGAGCCGATAGGACGGTGGATACGCAATAATAAAAATGTCCGGGAAGCCGGATCAGAAATCTTAATATGTCCACGGTGGCGCGAGAGTCAGCGATTTCCACCAGCCAATATAAATGTCCTACATTGATTTAGTTCTCTTGTTCTCCCGAGGTTGCGGCCGGAATGGAAAAGAAGAGGAGGGGGAAAGGACGGATGGAAACGTCTCCGTCAGGGAAATTAGCTCGTGGCCAAACGTGGTTGACAAAGAAGGGTGTTACGCGCGTCGACACCGCGTCTTCGAGGAAAATTGACCACGTGATGCCCGTCTCACGTTCTCGCAACGGCTGTTTCGTCGCCTCGATGAATAATTTCCCTCCTCTATCCCGGATCTATCTGTCTATCGTTACGTCATCGATTTTAATTTAAAGGAAGGATCCGGGAAGATCCGGGTTGCATTTTTCGCCGAAACCGGCCGTTAGTTAAGCAAATAAAGTTTTTCGAGAAATTTCGAAACGACGGTTGGATCGATCGAGCTTCGATTCTCCTTCTCCTTCTTCTTCCCCGTTACACGTGGGCGGAAATGAGTTTAAAAGCGGAAAGAAGAAGACGAGCTGAGTCGTGTAACCAGCAACTCGTCGATTACACCCTTATTAATCGCCGAGACACACGAGTGTTCCTTAGAATGGGGAGGGGCCGAAACCAGGTGTCCCCTTCCTCGCCTTCCCTCGTGAGAATTTATTCCTTTATTTACCCCAGCGCGCTCTCTACCTGCATGCGATCGCTGCTACCGATAAAACTATTCCCGCGATCCAAGATCCGGGAATACGGCACGAAACGCCGCCAATTTCCTTTATCCTCCCTTCCGATTTTTTTAAAAAGACCGTCCGAGAGAAAGTTGGAAAGTTTCGTCTCCATTAAACTGCCTTTCCTTTAATCGCGATTCACGATGCACGATAAGCGCGATAACGCTATCTGTTTATCGGTTTAATTAAATTTCAACGGAAAAGCACCTGGAATGCGTCCGTGGAATTATTTATCCGTCAATTTTCTTTCATCCCTTCATATTGACTCTTCGAGATTAATGCGATTTGTAAAAAAAAAGGAGGTGTTGAACGGTGTTTAACACTGACGACCGACGTGTCATAAAACTGTGTCGGATAATTTCTAACGAGGCTTCTCCTTAAACGCGCATTCCCCTCTACGAAACGTACTGTTGATACGAATCGCGGACGACACGTATCATCGTCCATAAAAAGGAACGAGGAAAATCCCCTCCCCTCCCCCCTCTTTCGGAAACGGAAGCGCGAAAAGCGGATAAAGATGTTCTACGTACGAGGTAGTTGTATGTAGTGAAGGGGAGGGAGAGAGAATAAAAATTTTACGCGACAAAAGAATGTGGGAAGGATGGGAACGTTTCGTCGGGTAATTCTCGTATTTTCTTTTTCGGAATTTACGTTTTCTTCGACTCGTGTAGAACAAGGTCCCGATGGGTTCCCATGGCGGGAAGGGAACGGCCGGCCATAAAGGAAATACCCGTAGATGGAATAGGCATGTTCTGACACAGGACGACTTCCGGTTCTGCCATTTCGAACATCCGCGACCGATAGAAATTGAGACAACCTGTCTTCTCCCTCTGTCTCTCTCTCTCTCTCTCTCTCTCTTTCTTCTTCGTCAACCACGTGTTCCGTCAACTTTTTTTCTTCTCTTTCTTTTCTTTTCTTTTTTTGCATAATTTCGAAGGGAGAATTAACGACACGAGATGACGATGAAAAGAAAAGGGGGGGATGGATGGGATTGGCGACCGAGCATATCGAACTTTACACTCAACGAAACGAAACGAAAGCTATTCGGTATCTGGCGCGCGTTCCGCGGCTCTGATTTCGCGGAATCGCTTTTATCGTATCGTAGAAAGAGGCTAAGCGGTGGTGGTGAGAAGCGTGGTGGGGGGGGGAAGGGAGGGAGGGGGTCAGGTTTTGCAAAACACGCGATACAATGCCATCTAATATTTGAGATTTCATTAGTGGACGTTATTCTATCCGACATCCGATAGGTTGTTGTGCTGACGCTGAAAGAAAAACTTTACAAATCGCTCTTGTTTTACGTCTTACGAATATCGGGTGTCTCTTCGACTCGCCACAAGAAGAAGAAGAAGAAGAAGAAGAAGAAGAAGAAGAAACACTTTTTTCTCGCGAGAGAAAAATCCTTCCTTCCCTCTCCCTCCTTCGACTCGATTAAAAACCTCGGTTTCAAACTTTCAAAATTTCCCTCCTTGAACAAAGAAGCCGTCGACAAAGATACGTACGGTAAACGCGAGAGAAAAGGGGAGAACAAAGAGAGAGAGAGAGAGATAGGAAGAGGAGAAAATTGATCGCGACGAGTAAGTAATCTTGGCAGATAGAGAAGGATCGAAATCCTTCCCGTTTTAATTGGCACCCACTAATTGGTAATTATCAGGCGTACCCACTCGTGGAAACGGCTGACGTAAGAGGCTTAAGGCCGTTTACACGGGATGGAGGATCCGGTGGCAACGGTACCAATACAAGCNGGCGGGTAAGGTGTACGCGCGGTTTACAACGTTCCAACACACAGCGCGCAGGTGTGCATATGTAATTCCGAATGGGTGCCTCGGCTAGCAGCGCAGCACGTGAAAAGAGGGCTGAGGGAGAGACGATCCACCGCGCGTCTCTACATTATTTATTACGCGTATCGTCGTCCTCGCGTATATAGTTAGAGCCAAGACAAACGGCCGCATAATCAACAATTAGTCGGTTGATACGGGCTACGTGGATCGGTTTTTAAGCCGAGGGCAGCTCGATTAATAAAATAATATCCCTCGCTCTTCGACTCGCCCTTGGAAGAATGGAATAGAATGGAATAGAATAGAGAGAGATATAGAGATAGAAAGAGAGAATTGTTTCCAAACACGGACACGGTTGCAAATTCGGTTCCACGAATCTTCGTTCACGAATTCCATTCGGAGGGGGAAAGGGGAGGATGGATTTTTGTTTCCAACAACCGCCGCTTTATCTCGAGCCCAAGTTACACACAGGTATCGCGCGCTACACGATCGCTTAGAACCGGTAGATTATACTTAAACCCAGGTTATACAGTGTCTGGATGGTGTCTCCAGGGCGTTACGGAGTTACGAGTTACGAGGTTACACACAGCACTGGCACCGAATCCGATTGTCCCCTGCTACCAGATCGTACGAAGGTGTGTTACATCTGGTGCGTGGCCATCGTCGAAATTGCACGAGATATGGATTCTCTGGTTGCGTCTAGGTTAGGAATGAAATGGACAGGCCGCTGCGCGGCGGAATTCGTACGCTATCGCCGATACCCGACGATGGATCTAGGTTACAATGAGCTTAACTCACAGCTAGCCCAAGCCTGGCCCAAGTTTCGTTCGGATGCTAAATCAGTCCTCGCTTGGCACGAAAATACTTGTTCACCGCGCAATTCGGTCTTCCGCCCGAATCAATTTTCCCGCGAAAATCTCGCCGACAAAGTTAAACTGTCCAATAATAAAAGAAAATATATATATATATATATATATGAAGTATCATTCGAGTATATCTCTTTTCCTTCTCTCTCGATCGATTCACTCGATCAGAATGCGATTCAAACCCATGTAAAGTCACAGTGTCTCTCCCTTCCTCCTCGAAAGGATGGACGAAGCGAATAGCCTCCTC
>NW_006263759.1:159272-161300 GCF_000469605.1 Apis dorsata | reverse complement strand
CTCCTCCTTCTCGTCGTCCGATCGGAGAATCGAGCAAACGCGAGCGTTTCTCCTCTCTTCGAAAAGGTCGACTCATTCCTCGAGAATGTGATTTAAGTCTGCATAAAAGACGACGGGCCGCGCAGAATTACAAGAGGCATGCAGTTCCGCTCGTATATATGTATATATATATATATATATGTATGTATACACGCGTCGAGGAAAAACTTTTCCTCTCTTGTCGCCGCACGCGCGGAATACCCAACGATCGCTTTTATCGCGTTCTCGGGAGAGGGTCCCGCTTCTCTCCAATCGAGACAACTTTTTCCACGAAAATAAACCGATTCTTCCTTCGCGGTCCATCCTTTCCCTATTTAACTTTTCCTCCACCACGAAAATTTATTCTCGGCAAAAAAGGGGGGCGAAAGGGGAGGGAAATCGTCTCGACTCGATTGTTTTTTTAAAAAAGCTGACGCGAAGAATTTAACAATTTTCGCGTCGACGCAACGATCGGCAAAAGAAAAAAGAGAAAAAAAAGATCGTTCTCTTCAAAGAGCGATTTCTGAGGGAACGCGAGGCCAGCCGACATTTTCACCGGGCAAACGCGCCTTTTTTTCTCTCCTTCTTTCGTGGAAAAAAGGTTTCGTAATTGCAATTGCGGCACAACAAGTTTGTTCCCGACTGAGATGCTTCCGTTCAAGGCCTCTCGCCAATGCTCGATCAGAAAAAAGAAGAGAAGAAAGGAAAGGGGAGAAGAAACATGCGAATACGACTACTCTCCGAGAAATCGTGAGACGATTCGTTAGATTGAAACGTTAACCCTAGAAAAGTTTAGGGTTTTAGTTTCCCTTTGGGCCGTGAATAATTGTAACCAACGATCACCGGTTTTTTGCTTTAAAAAGGGATCGTTTCGCGGGCGAACAATTTGCGCGAAGAAAAAGGCGGTTGATATTTTAACGACTCCGAGTGGAAACAATCGAGAGATTAGAGAGCAGCACGCGGCTGGAACGCCGCGAGCGGAGGATAGAAAGGCAAAAGAGACAGGACTCCGTGCACCGCGTCGTCGTGTCCTGTGCCTCGTGTGGGACGTGCACCACGCCCGATCCGCAATATTTCGTTCCACCTCTCTCTCTCATAATCTCGCAATTACCGCGAGAGGAGATTCATCGAGACATCGCTTTCTTTTTCTTTCTTTCTTCAAATTACGCGTCGCCTTTCTTTCGATCGGTCGATTCCAACGAATCGCGAGGGAGAAAAAATTGAAGTGAAAGAGAGAGGGCGAAGGAGCTACGTTTGGAGTTACGAATCTAATTCGAGGGTAGGAAAGAGGGACGTCGAAGCCGCTTCAAGCCGTGAACTAATTAATATAATTGTTGAGCGAGTTCAATTGCCATTCCGCTCGAGCACTACTCCCCTCTTATTTATTTATCCCGAGGAGAGATACACCTGCAGGCGTCTTACGACACACTTCGCAAACACGACCATTGATTATCGATTAATTTTAAACTCTCGTAGATTTTTCTTTTTTCCTCTTTTCGTCCCGCGAAGGGGAAGAGAAGGAGGAGGAGGAGGAGGAGGAGGAGATTCTTGAAATTCCAGCGATTTTTTCGAGGATGGGATAGCGACGTCCCCTCGCGCGCGTTTCGTATTCAAGCGTGACTACCGCCTAATACGTGCCACCACGGCACATACTAATTAGCTGGCCGAGCGAAACGCGTCGTGAATACGACTCCGCGTGGACGGAGACAAACGTTAGATACGAGGCTAAACCCCGCTTCCTGCCTCGAAAGATCCGCCTCGAAATTCTTTTCGAGCATTCTCCTCGATGAGATTCGAGAGGAGGGGGAAGTAAAACAAAGAAAAAAAAAAAAAAAGAAAATTCCAATATCTGGACTCGAAAGTTCTGGAAGAAGAAGAAAAAAAGAAAAACTCCTCTCCCTCGAATCGAATCTCTCCCCTCTCTTTTTGAGCAAGTGCACGGTACGAACGAGGTACGTGTGCACGATGCAATAAAAGGTTGGAGCCGGGTCCAAGTCACGTAGGTACGAG
>NW_006263759.1:158802-159041 GCF_000469605.1 Apis dorsata | reverse complement strand
GTCTGGGACTAATCGGCTGGGTGCCCAACCGTCGAGCCCCGCCTCTCCTCTCCTCTCGTTGAGGAAGGAGCTGCGAATCTCGTCATACGCGATATCACAGAGAGATCACGGCGAGGAAAGGATCTCTCTTGTGATTAATAGTAACCAGTGATTGCCCACAGTAGAAAACGAAGTACTCCGTTGAAGGAGTGTTTACCCCGCTCTCCTGTCCACCATACTGATTCCAATAGCCGGGGGAC
>NW_006263759.1:158236-158728 GCF_000469605.1 Apis dorsata | reverse complement strand
GAGGAGGTGGTCGGCGGTTGCAACACGGGCCCGCTTCCGCCGGCCAAGTCGTTCGCGGTGGCTCGAAATCGATCCGCGTTGCGTCGCACATCCGACCGATTCGGCCCGTTCCTGTTCAGTGGCTGGTTGTTGTTGTTGTTGTTGCACGCCAACATTGGGGAATTGGAGGTGGATCGTAACTGGGAAAGATCGTAAACGGGTCGAAGAAGAAGGGCTGATGATCCATCGTCGCCTCTTCTCGCTCGAATTCGCTGCGAACCGATTTCATAGTGCACGCGCTTGCGACGAGGGGGCTGCTCGGTTTCGATCCAAAAGTCGATCGGCCTCCAATTCCGTTCCCCCATCGTTCGACCTCGCCGCTCTTGTCTTCGAAAAGGCACAACTCTTCCTTCAGGCGAGGGGGAATAGATTTAAACGGATCTATTCGAGTGTCCACCTCCTCTCGGTATCCTCTTTGATCCGCTCGATGGATCGAATCGACGATCGTTCGAT
>NW_006263759.1:156849-158228 GCF_000469605.1 Apis dorsata | reverse complement strand
GCTCCCCTCCTCGACACCACCGATTCGAGGCTAACGTCATCCTTGTCCTCGCGTTCCAACGTTTACTACTTCTTCTTCTTCTTCTTCTTCTCGAGCCAAAACGGGTGGAAATCAGAGAAAATGACGCAAAATCGCGAGATGAATTCGTATCGAACTCGTGGGAGAAGAGCGAGGCATTATTCGATTCAATTTATAGGACCAAGAAACTCTCTCCTCCTCTTCTCGAGCAGCGACGATCAAGAAAGAGGATCGCCGACTATTTATGATGAGAATGCGTTTACACCAGATCTTCGTTCACACTTTTACCGTATCCGAATCGAGAACACGAATCTCAATTATCCTTATCGGGAAACGCGTTACATTTCACAACACACGCGTCCTCTCTCTTTTCCTTCGATCGATTGTACATTCATTATATACGTTTCACCTTCTCCTCCGGGATACGCAGGAAACGATATCGAGAACGATCGAATCGAGAGGAGGATCGGAAGGTAAAGAAAGCGATGGTCGGCTAGGCTGGCCGGTCAGCCAGTGGAGAGACGGCGACGACGACTGGTTTTGTTACTCGGCTCGTACGTAAGCTCGTACGCGGCACACACGGAGCCTGGGTCCAGCGGTACCCCTCTCTCTCTCTCTGTCTCTCTCCGCGATGGCGGACACAGCCACTGCACGTAGACGTATAGCAGCAGACGTCCGCGGCCCTACAACTCCCATACTTCCAAGCCTCCCCCTCCCCCTCGTTTCGGTTCTCCGCTGCGTTTCGCTCGAACTTCGTCCGTTCCAGCGATAATTCGATAACAATTTTATCGTTACCCACCAGTTCTCCCCCCCCCCCCCGAGTCGAAAAAAAGAAAGAAACGGTACTATCCATTCGATAGATGGAGAACCGCGAATTAGATTAGTTGGACGAACATTTTCCATCTTCCTTCCCCCCGTGTTTCTTTTTCTTTTGCTTCGATATCGAGACGCGAGCCAATTTCCTGGAACGATCTGGGCTGAGGAGAGAGAGAAAGAGAGAGAAAGGGGTGGAATCGCGCGCGACTCCACCGTTCTTTCCTTCCTTTCCCTCCTCGTGAAAGGGGGAGGGGAAAGGAGAGGAAAGAAGAAGAAGAAAAGCTTCACGCGGAGATTTATTCCGGCCCGCGTTTGGCCATCGTCAAAAACAGAAGTGTATATTGATTCATGGGGGCGGGCGTTGTTTACCGCGGATGAGAACGTATCTTGCCCCCCCTCTCTCTCTCTCCGCGCCGGGACATCAATCGGCCGATATCTTAATCTCTCTCTCTCTTTACTTCACCAGTTTTGGTTTCTGTTTTTTCCCTTTCTTTCTTTTTTTTACCAGAGGTCAAGTACCTCTGGGTCGCCTCCTCCTCCTCCTT
>NW_006263759.1:156281-156809 GCF_000469605.1 Apis dorsata | reverse complement strand
TCCTCTAGAAGGAGAAAAGAGACTCGAAGATGCTCGACTCGCCATCGTATTCCTGTTACCTTCGAGGAATTAAGGCGGCTCTCCTCTCTCGCAGTTAAACACACGCGTGTACGCGATACTCTCGGCTTCGTCAGTTGGAAAGTTCTCGCGTGCATCGGTGCATCTCGCGGTTGAGGCGGCGGCGCGCTCTACGGAGCTACAGAAATAGTTCATCCAGTGGAAGGGAGGGGAGGGAGGGGAGCAGGAGGAGGAGGAGGAGGAGGAAGAGAGTGGAAAGAGAGGAAGGAGAGAAAATACGAGCGGGAGTTACGAGTTACGGCGGAAAACGGTGGATTATGTGTGTTTAACCCCTCCTCCTTCACCCTCCCCTCCCTCCCCCGCTCCCGAAAGGCCCGGAGTTATGTTTGAGCACGAAAAGTAAACTTCGACTTGGTGGCGACGTGAGGCGCTTTGTGAGGATTAGGAAGGAGGCCGCGCCACCGGTGAATCGCCTCTTTTGTCCCGACTTCCGCGCGCCGGACGGATCGA
>NW_006263759.1:154972-156234 GCF_000469605.1 Apis dorsata | reverse complement strand
CCTTCGACACCATCGGCAGGAATCGTCTCGTCCTCCTCTTATTTCATCCTCTCTCCCCCCCTCCCAGAGAAACGTAACGAATTAAGACAACGATGATACGCATGTGCGACTTGTTTTTTGAGAGTCGAGAGGAAAAAGAAAGAAAGGAAAACATTTCGAGAAATATTTATAAACAAATTCAATTATTACGTCGTTACCACTCCTTTTCCCTTTTCCTCCTTTTTGTGCAATCGAGTTTACGTCGGAAAATTGAGGTAAATCCAAGAGGTTGCGGTGGAAAAAGTGGTGGCAACCCCCGCGGCGCGCGGGGGAGGTCACGGCTTCCGGGGGAGGTGAACTCGAGGAAAAACAGGCCTGGCCGACGTGCAACAGGTAGGAAAGCGAATGCACAGGCCAGTGTGCAGCAAGTCCAAGCAGCTCGTCAAATATCGGTGAAACGAAGAAGGTGAACCTCATCAACCTCTTTTTCCTTTCCTCTCCCCGTTTTTCTTCCCCCTCCTCTATTTCGTCCCATTCTCATTCGAACTCCATATAACCAAACGTCGATGTTGTTGCTGTTTATTCCGTTCATTGATCGATGGTGGTTTTCACGTAACCGATTTAACGCGTGGAAAAAAAAGAAAAACGATCGGTATGCGAGTGTAATCGAGCAGCCAACGCGCCCCAGAATCGGCTCGCGGTTGCTCAACGAGTAAAACTAGTACCGTACCACGGGCCGCGAGGTGCCTAATCGTAACACACCTTCACCTAGATATCACCGTCGATGTTTGAGCGCGACAACGTAAACCCTTTCGAATCGTTTATTACGTTGGCACGAGCCGACACCGATTAACCGCTTCGAATCCACCGCCTATGGAATTTCTCTCTCTCTCTCTCTCTCTCTCTTTCTTTATTTTATTTCATTTAATTTTTTTATTCTTCCCTGAAAAGAGATGGAAAAAGAGAGAGACAGGTTTGATTCGCTCGAGCGAAATATCCAGAACGGATAAACGAGGAAACGATAAAGCGAAAGGGAGGGAGAGGAGGAGACGAAGGAAAAGGAGAAGAAGGGCGTGTTCGTGGCCGAGAGACTTTTTCTACCGGTGGTGTACCGGTTTTAAAGGACTCGGGGGGAGGGAGCGGAAGAGGAGAACAAGGGAGGAACGAGAGGCGAGAAGAGCGTGTATCGCGCAGGTATCGCGGAGATATTCGCATTGGCCGAGAGGGGAGCGACAAGGACGGAGGCGAGAGTAAGACGAGGCTCGGCAAATAGACGATAGAGA
>NW_006263759.1:148797-154604 GCF_000469605.1 Apis dorsata | reverse complement strand
CGGTGGTGTCGGGCCGGATGCGAGAGCGGGACGGGTGCACGAGAAAGAGAGAGAGAGAGAGAGAGGTGGAGAGGTGGACTAGCTTCAGCCACTGAAGAGTAAACTGGCCAGACTGCCTGCCGCCGTCGACAACGTAACACCGTTCTTCGGCCAGCGACAACTCTTGAAAGGGGAGACGCGGACATAGAGAGAAAGAGAGAGAGAGAGAATAATGGAAAGAATATATAAGAAGGGATATTTCGAGAAAATTATTTCGTTCCTATTCCTAGTCGAAACTGTTTCACTCCATTTCTTTTCAATCTCGAACATTGGTACGAGATATTAACGAGGGACTAACGAACTTTGGCTTAGGAATCTTGGCAAGTTTAGACTGCGTTTAAGAGCAACGGCGGATCGGTTAACGGGACATTCCTGTTTCGTTACGCCGATGAAAGAATTAATCGGCTAAGAGTCGTGGCAGAGTTGGCCCAGACTGCCTGTCGCCTCTCGGTTATACGTGCCAATAAAGCTAGCCAGAGGAATGCGCTACCTAAAACGATCGCATCACGACGCGGTGTGCCCACCTTTTCTGACCTTATTCGACGAAATTAGAAATCGATCGGCTCCTCGATGAAAGAAAAAAAAACACCTCCTGTTCCGCCCACGGAACGCGTTCACGTTTGATCGATATAAATTTTCCATCAAACCGATTCGATGGTAAATCGAAAAACGATAATATAATCAACGCGAGGCGAATCGTTCCAAGCAAGATGGAACCAGAATCGAAAAGCGAACTATTTCTCATCCGATTTCGCATTCTTCGCGATTATCGGCCAATAATACTCCGCCACTCTCTCTCTCTCTCTCTTAGAAATCACCCACGCGAGAGGGGAGAGAGGGTTGAGAGGATCGTCAGCTGCGGATTTTTGGCGCGGACTGTCCACTCGGGCCGGCGAAAAAATAGCAACCGTGGTCGGTTCAACGATCCCGCTCGATTTCCTCGCCAAGAGGAGAGGAGGAGGAGGAGGAAGGTGGGACGGCCCTGAAAAATCGAGGGGATTCCCAAGATGGATGATAAGCGGACTCGCGCAATTAGAGCGTCAGGCGTTGCTCTCTAACAGTGTCTTTCGTTCTACCGTTAACCGATCCCCTCGAAAGCTCGGTGAATTTTAAACGATCCGAACTCGAGATCCGTTCGGGAGAGGAGACGCGACTAGGAGACAGATCGAGTTTTAAAAAAATCGAGGCAAGGACGAGATTCAGGATCGTAGCTCTACAAATACAAGTATACGAACGGATGCGTGGACGAGGAAGAGAAAGAGAGAGGAACGGTATTCTAATTTCTACGACGACGAGATTTACAGATCGTTTCACGAGGCGCGGTCAAAGATTAATGATCCGGGCAGGGTAAACACATAAAATAGCTGAATATTACACGGCAGCTGAATAAAGAATAACGGCATAAACGCGCGAATGACAAACATTTCCGCGGGGAACGTGGAAAATATGAGGGCGGCAGGGGGCGAGGAGGTAGGCGCGGTGCTAGAAAGTCGAATGAATTAAGCACGCCTGTTTATGATTGTTAGCGGCTGCCCACGTGCTCTCCGCTCGCCACGGCTTTCGCCTCGCTTCTCGCCCTCTTTCTCTCCCTCGTTCGCGTTCCTTTCCCTCCTCCATTATCCATTTATCCGCCCCCTCTCCCCCCTCCCGTCGCTCAATTTCAATCGAATCGATTTTTCCATCCATCCATTCTTTCCTTCCTTCCTTCCTTTCTTTCTTTCTTTCTTTCTTTCTTTCTTTCTTTCTTTCTGCTCGAACAAAGGAAGAACGAGAGAGAGAGAGAGAGAGACAACGACGATGACGAGGACGACAATCGACGACGAGTTCTCTCCTCGGAAACAAAGGGGCCACCAACCGCTCGATCACTTACCTGAAACAAAACCGAGCAATTTTAATTAGCAATCGCGTTAAAGGAGGAGGGGAAGGGAGAGGGGAGGGAAGCGTGATCGCGCGTAGGACAAGCTAATCACCACGGCGGCGGCTACGTTCCCAAGGCGAGCGGAAGAGAACGAGGTGGCAATTTTCGCGGAAAAGTCGTGACGAGTCGGCGATCGAGAGGCAAAGAAATCGCCGCGATAATCGTCGTAATCGCGGTAATCGATTCCTTCCTGCCGCCAAGGACGGCCAATTAACGCGCTCCAGCGAGTCGAAACCGAGTCATCGAATGTTAACTCAAACTCAAGATTCCTTTCCAGAATAGATAGATAGATAGATAGATAGATGGACGAGCGATTCTCATTTGGCCAAAGTGGCGTTCCTATCTATCCCTTTCTCTCTCTGTTCACTTCCTCCCAGAATTAGGACGTCGCTAATCAGCAACGGAGAGAAAATACCCCTCTCTCCGTCCATAGTTGGACTCTTCCTCCAACTATCCCTCTCGAGCTCTTCGATCGACGATTCGTATACCACGCTCGATTCAAAAGCGTTCCTCCTTTCGAACGCTTCCGCGATTCTCTGGACGCCGGAAGTCGGATGACGCACATATACGCAGTTCGATAACGAACTGTGGAAGAGAAAAAGAATAGGAGAGGGGGGGAGGGGAGGAGGAGAGAAGTCCGGTGGGCGATAACGAAGAGAACGTCGATTCAACGACACACTCGTAAAGCCGGACATTTAACGATGGCGATTTAACTGTCGCAGCGTGGCGCGCTTACAATGTGCTCTCCCTGTCTCTCTGCAGGCCCGACCTGTACAATAATAATTATGGCTGTGACTACGACGATTGTTTATGGAGGCGGCAGTTAAATTACCGCCGGTTGACGTTACACCGGGCATTTCGGTGGCCGCGTTTCCCTCGGCCGCGTTGTAATTGTTATTTAACAGTGGTTTGCTACCATCATCGTCGTCGAGAACGATAAATTTCCAGATCCCGAATCAAGATTAACCATTGCGGGGAGAGGGAGGGAGAGAGATGGGGAGGGGGATGGTCGAGCGTTTTCATCAAAGGCTCGTTAAACCGCGATTAAAACCGCGCTTGATTTCCAAATCCGTCTATCAATCGGCCGAATTGGTGGATTCTCTTTTCCACGTTCCAGGAACGAGGGAATAAAACTTGGCGAGCGAGCGAGAGAGCGCTTTTCCACGCCGGAAATTGCGACGACTTTTAATCCGAGAGTCGGCGACTCGGGTTTCCGTGAATTTTCGCGGCGCGGTTATACGACGCTGTTTGCTGACGGATTACGTCACTCCGCGACACGTGATTTTTTCCCTCGCGGCCAGCAGAGCACGCCCAGGTAGCGATCCCCGCGTGGGAATCGCGATAGCGTTTAAGTCTTGTCGTAAACACGAGTCGAAAATAAACGCCTCCGCGTCGCGATTATTAATTGTATGCAAATCGTGGAGGGGGAAGGGAAGGGGCGAGGCAGATGTAATAAATATTTCTTTCGCGAAACTCTCTTCTCGACGAGAATCTCGACCGAATCTTCTACTCCCCCGCAGACTCGAACTCGAACTCGAACTCGAGCGGAACGAACTCGTTGCGTTGCGCGAGCCGTTCCCGATCGATCGACGGTTAAAATAATTGGAATTTTTGCGCCAAGGTGCTTTCTCTCTCTCTCTCCGCGACCGACACGCGACATGCAAACAATCCTTGACAGCCGTGT
Source organism: Apis dorsata (assembly GCF_000469605.1). NCBI lineage: Eukaryota > Metazoa > Arthropoda > Insecta > Hymenoptera > Apidae > Apis > Apis dorsata. The sequence continues at coordinate 150,963 of NW_006263759.1, read as the reverse complement.
CACTTGACACCGCGTCAAGTGTTTAATGAGAACGCACGGTCATCAGCCAACTATCTCTCGTCCCGTCTACTACTCGGGTTACGTGAGTCACGAGTTTGTAATCCGAAATAACGTTGGGGCGAAAATTCTGGGAACGAGAGAAGAGAACAACCGTGGATTTTTTCCTCCTCCCTCGATTTCGAATCGTTCGACTGTCGAAAACTGTTTCGAGAGATGGAATATAAATTCCTTCCTCTCTCTCTCTCCGTGTCTGTTCAAATCCCGGGAATGCGGCAGAAAAAGGCGAGGGTGAGTTTCCGTTAGAGGAGGCGAAGGGAGGGGGAGGATAACGCGATTGGCCACGAGCTTCCGTGTAATTGGGAACAATTCATAAATTTATCGCGACAGACAACACGACAACAGTGGGGTCCCTCTCCCCCTCCTTTTCTCGCTCACCCTTCGTTCGCAGCCAACCCTCCACGTTACTCGTTCCACGACGGAGGGGAAGAGTGGCTGCAGAGGGAGGGGAAGAAACGGTAAGGTAAGGGGCGGTGGAACGGGGGCTTCCTCGACGTTAGACGCGCGTTAAAAATTTAATAACTCGGCTCGGTCGGTCGGTAAAGTAAGCAGCTCTAACCACCGTCAAGGGGATCCCTCTAAATCCAAAAGTAAGTATGTACTACCGTCTTCCTAATCGGTTGTGGTGGCCTTTCAATTTTCATTCTCCGCCTTCTTCTTCTTCTTCTTCTTCTTCCTTCCTCGTTTAATAACGAACATAATCGGAAACATAAACGATGCTCGTTCCATTCGTGCAAATTAACGAGTAAATAAACATCTATTTATTCATAGAAAATAAATCGTCTATTTTGATATATAAAAAGGAAAAATCATTTCGAATTTATTCCACCAATTTATCGTTGTAAATTTTTTCCTTTTAAAAAAAAAGAAAAAAATCGGAGCGATTTCGAGTAATTTTCATGCTCGACGACGAGGAGGAGAAGGAACGAGAGTAGCTGGGAGAAGAACAAGAAGGAGGGGGTTGTACAGCAGCTCGGTTGCTTTTTCCCTCGCCATAAATTCGTCTTCTTGTTGATCTTCGCCGAGGTTTTACGGCCTCGTACGGGCCGGTATACCAATAAACCGATCGAAACTGTCCAAGACCTTCGAATTCTCTAGGAAGGATCGCCGCGTTCCTCGTCAGATCAACGAGACACGCGAGATTACTCTTCACAAATTTCCTCGTTCATTCTTCCTCGATCCGAATCGACCCGAATTTCGATTATACACCGCGATATTAACGGCGGATCCCATTAACGCCTCACCACCCTCGACTTTAATTAACTTTCCACAGCCGAGGAATTAAATACACCATCGCGTATGAATTCGTTAGAGGAGATAACCCGTAAATTCCCCTTCCCCTTCCCCTACTATCCTTTCCATCCGATTCGAATCCTCGTCATTTACCCGCCGTCCTTCGAGGAGCGGGCATTTCCACGCTTCTGCTCCTTCTGTACACCCCCTGGAAACAGCCAAGACGGAGAGAAGAGGAAAGGACAATCGTAGTAACGACGTGTACACCAATCCAAAGAGAGAGGCTTTTTCGGGGGTGCAACTATATACACGAAGCGCGTAACTGTCAGCCGACCCTCGCGCACGCACGCACGCACGCACACGCGCTTTCGAGGGGCTCTGCCCTATGATTTGTAGCGGCACTATAATGCCTCAACTACCCGACACCCTGACTCACCCTCCCCTCCCCCTAACCATACCGCCCCTCCAAGGGAAACTCGAACCGATTCCTCCTCCCTTACTTCGACCAGCAACACGTAACGACGTAGTTGTTTCTTTCTTTCTTTCTTTGTTGAAAAGGAATTGAACGCTCCACGTTCGCCGTTGCTGCGAAGCTGTTGCTCGAAATTTGCTCAATTATTCGAAAGGGGATATTGTACAGAATTTAAAGTTCACTGAAATTTTATATGTGATTTCATTATCGAACCAGCGACATCGCTATTTCATAGTATTGGTAGCTATTTGTTTCTCTTCGTACTTCAAATGTTTCGTATATTATTGTTTTCCACCGCCCAATCTACAGATATTTTTTCATTTCTATCTCCTATATAAACACACGATATTTCTTCGATATATATATTCTCGATCCCGTTTCCTATCCCGTCTCGATTCGAGGCG
>NW_006263759.1:148123-148495 GCF_000469605.1 Apis dorsata | reverse complement strand
GTCGCTATCGAGTTCGCGGCGGCGGCGACGGCGGCGGTTAGCATCTGAAAATACGGGCGAATTACGTGACTTGCAGCGCGTGGCGGAGGGCGGTGTGACGACCCGTTTGCCACCACCCAAGGGGAAACGCTTACAACGGAACGAATAACAGGGCTATTGTTCCGCTCGTGTAATTTCCACGCGATTCGTGAAATTAAAAAAGAAGATAGAGAGAGAGAGAGAGATATAAAAATTGGTAGGTGGATTGATAGGTCGCAGCCGCCACGGTACTTGGAGATACAAGAAGGGCGGAGAAGCGGAATGGAAAGCAAAGCGAGGGGGAGGGGGTATCAAAGGGGTATTTCAATTATTCGATCGGCCGATAGAATTGTA
>NW_006263759.1:146442-148076 GCF_000469605.1 Apis dorsata | reverse complement strand
GCGGGAGCGGATTTGGGGCGGATTCGGTGGAGGAGAAGAATAGGCGGGGCGGGAAGGGGGGAGATTCGAAGGCACAAAGCCGATCACCGGCGAGCAACGCACCCACCCCCTCCCGAAGATTACACACGCCGCGTCGAAAAATAATCGCGTGCCCCGATCTCTCTGCGAAATCCTTTCCCCCTTCCCCCTTTCTAGAAGCGATTACCGCTCTAGGAATTCGGTTGGAGCCGAGCCGACGCGCCAGTTTCGATTAATTAAACCGGGCCGCGAAGGAGGGAGAGGGAGAGGAGGAGGGAAAAGTCGATGCGGTTGAAACGTCGTCCGGCACAACCTATCGGTTCGCGTGCGATTCTTCTTCTCAACGCTTGTTAGCCGACTCATAAATTACGGAGTTGGCGAGAGGGAGAGAAGGAGAAGGAGGAGGAGGAAAGAAGAGAGGAGAGAAACGAAACCCGGTTTTTCGAGCTAATTGGAAGAGCAGCTCCGACGCTCGTAATTAATGGCCATTTCGCTATCACCCCTCGCGCGCACTTTTTTTCCGCCGGTCAAACGCGCGTTCGTCGATAACAACGGTGTGTACGACTCTAAACGTTGTCGAGAGTGGCCAACTCTGCCAAAAAGAGGAGAAAGAGAGAGAGAGAGAGAGAGCGGAACAATCGTGGCGAACAGCCAGCCTGCTGCCAGAGAGAGAGTTCTCGAAAAAAAGCGCGTGAAAGGACTCGAGTGCAACTGCGTAAAAAAAAAAAATACAATTTTTCGTCCTCGACTTTCCCCATATATCGCCAATAATCGCGCGGAACAACAAAAGGGTCCGCAACCATCGAATCTATTCCGAAGGAACGAAATTTAGCGGAGAGAAGAAGAAGAAGAAGAAGGAAAGAAGAGAGGTAAATCCTCTCGACTTCGAGATAAGATTCCACTCCCTACCGATGATCGAAAGTTTTCGGGAGTGGGAATTCGGCTCACAGCTTCGAATCCCGGCCGAACCGAGTTCGAATCGATCAGATAGAAAAGCTTCGACGCGTTAAGAAGCCGACTATCTATAGGATAGTCCGAGCTAACACTCTCTCTCTCTATATATACATATATATATATTTTCTTCGGCTCGCACAAAGCGTGTAAAGGCAAAGCGTATAAAAGTTCACCGACGCGCGAATTTACGAGGCGCGTGCGAGCACCAGATAAATATCTTACGGCTCGGTACCTCGCGTCCCCTGACCTCTCGCGCTTCGCCCGGAATACCGAGAGCTCGGATACGCGTCCAAGATACGAGCAATTAGCGAGATTTTCGCGGCCGGAACTGCGGACGAATCGCTAATTAGCAGTTACGCTCGTTAAGAGCGCGCGAAATCAATTTTTCCCTCGCATTCCTTCCTTCCTTCCTCCTTTGGAAGAAAAGAAAAAAAGAAAAATATCTTTCGCGAGTTTTCCACGTAAACGTTCGAATCTTTGATTGGTTGCGATCCGTAGTAAGTACGAAGATTAAAAATCGCGACCCTTTTTTCCTTTAACGCAACAACTATCGTTCTCTATATCTATAACATCACGAGCGAGAGAGAGAGACAGAGAGTATAGAGAGAGCACTAACGACGAAGCCGGAAGTGTCTAGGCGACCCCGTGGCCCTCTCGGAATC
>NW_006263759.1:144963-145505 GCF_000469605.1 Apis dorsata | reverse complement strand
CGTTTTTGCGGCACCGGACCGTGCCCCGTTCGCCCGCAATATCTTGTGTCGCGGTAATTGAATATCTGAAAATGTCAGGAAGCGTACAAGATGGTGGGGAAGGAAGGCTGATGGCGTTCGAGCGGTGGAATCGAGATGGAAAAATTGCGCGATACTACCACGCCGGCCTCGAAACAATGGCACGAATTAAAAACGCTGCTCGCTTGAGAAAAATTAACACCGCTCTCCCTCTCTTTCTTCCGGCTCTGTAAAATATCACGACGCGACGTTCGAGTTAAAAGGAAGAGAGAGAAAGAGATATCCTCTCGCGTGAGCTTTTTCAATTTTTCCTCCCCCGCGCAGGAGGAGGAGGAGGAGGAGGAGGAGAGATGATCTATGCGAGGGTCAATTGATCTACGAATTCGCGAGGCACGAATCATGGATTCGTTCGATCGTTGGCCGGAGAGATGCGACTCTCCTCGTGGAAGCAGAAATTGCCGGCGATAAATAATAAAACGATCCGTGTAATTTGAGGTAACGGCTTTCCTGCCTTCTCCCCTTCT
>NW_006263759.1:136863-144925 GCF_000469605.1 Apis dorsata | reverse complement strand
TCTGCGCTCCTGCTGTCTTCCCCTCCCCTCGTGCGTGTATATATATATATATATATATATATACATATCTCTGTGTGTCGGACGACGAAGAAACGAGGCGTCGCGAGGCGCGTGCTCGACGCGCTCTCGCAAGTGGAAATTGCGTTTTGTCCAGAGATTACAGAGAATCCCGTGCCAGATAAAATTCGGTTCGCCTATTACTAGACCCAATCTCGCTCGTATAAATAAATAAATATGAACGTCAACGCGATTAATTGAACGATAACGAGTAATTACGACGCGTGAAACCCCGCGGCCTCGCACCTGCGGCCAATTCTCAGATATCAATCCTGACCCGCGATAATACTTTCCGCGAACGCTTCTTCCGGCCCCACTATCTCTCTCTCTCTCTCTCTCCCCTTTATCGACTCTACGCCACGTTGCCGTTAATTGGCTCCGTGTAGAATCCGGGGATAAGATGGAAAATTTCACCGAGGACGCGAAATATATATATATATATTCGAAGGCAGCCCATAATTGTATTTGCATAAACACCTGTAAATAATTTCTTTTCGTCATCGCGTACGTCATCCCTTATAGCGGCGGCCTCTATTGGGGATTTGCATCAAAGGAGTCCACGTTCGTAGATCGTCCGGGGCCATTTTTGCGGGAATTAATGAGAGGCAGCCACGAGGAAGAAAACCTCTGGTTAAAACAAGGAAAGAGAGAGAGAGAGAGAGAGCTTTTCTTTTCTTCCATTTTTTCCCTCCGCACAATGCCAACCGAGACTCGGTGCTAGCCTCGACTAATTAGCATATAGAGTGGATAATTAATTACGCGGAAACGACGCCTTCTTACCTGTGTGTGTCTGTCTACGCCAACGTCTTTCTCTCTCTCTCTCCCTTTCGAGAGAGGAGGGCAAATACGCAAAGGATGAAATTAGGTTGCGAGGCGATCGGATCGGAGGGAAAGGATCTTTAGTCTTTTGGGGAAAAAAAGCTCGCGAAAAGTGAGAAACGAGGGGGCGGCACGCGGCAACGTTTCGCGGTATCGAACGCGGGTGTCGAGAGGGCACTCGACACTGGCTTCTCTCCTTCCTCCCTCCCTTCCTCCCTCGCGCGCGAGAATCGAGGGTGCGTTTTTCGACGAGCGTCACCCAGCCGTCGAGGGCACTTTACTAATTTTTCCATTATCCCTCCCCCCCTTGCCCGATATCATCGAGTGGAACAACATCACATCATTTTTGAAACGTCGACGATCCTCGAAACGACAACTGTTTCCGGGATTCCCCGAGCACCATCGATTTCGATTAATTCGAACCAAGGGGAGAAAGGAAGAGAGAGAGAGGAGGGGAGGTCCATTAACCGATACATTTCTCGAGCGAAATATTCGAAATTTTCGAGGAGAGAAAAAAGAAGAAAACCTCGTTCGATGATACGCAAAGATGAATCGAAGAATCGTCGATTTTCTCTTCTAGCCGCGTTCGTTTACAACGCTAGAGGATTGAATCTCGAAGGGGGAGTTTCGCGGGAAAAGAGGAATGGGAAAAGAGGGAGGAAACGAGAAGAAGAGAGTGGAAAGCAGAGGGAGGGGAGGCTGGAATTTTCGAAAGGCATTTCCTCGCTCGACTGAATTTCCGCGGGACACAGAAACGTACTTAAGCCAGTTTCTCGGAGAACCAATAAAACCGCGATTGGACTCTCTCTCTCTCTCTCTCTTTCTCCTCCTCGCCATTACCACGCCGACGGAATATTTGACGGAAGATAAAGATAAGGGATGACGCCTTAGACCTTAGAAACGACGCCTTTGCTCGCCGCCATCTTGTACTCTCCCGAGTGAAATGCTCTGTTGCTTAAATATTTAACCGAACCGAGTTAAGGAAAGATCCTCCCTCTTCGACCCCCTCTTCCTTCCTTCCTTCCTCCGTCCCCAAATTCGTCGAACGAAACGATGATCCACACGCACGAAAAAAAAGAAAAAGAATCTTGAAATAAGCATCGAACGAGTTCGAAAAGTCGATCAAAGGAGGATCGCAAGATGTCGAGGGGAGCGGGAAATGCGAATTAAACGAGGGAGAACCGATAACCGGAGGGAAATCAAAGGGATCGGCGCGGGGACGAACATTGAAAAAACATTTTAACGAGTTTTAAGCCGGTGGAAAAACTGGCGAANCTGCGGATCGGCAGCCCTACGCAACCAGCGGAACAATGATCAATGGCTCGTGCAGCCTCCGTTCCTATGAAAAGTTACATTCGTGCCCCCTGGTCCGCGCTCGTGCGCGTTAAATCACACAAAGGGATTCCATAGCGTCTACGGATGTGTCTGTGTGCATATACGTATATACATACAGAGTGTATACGCGCGTGTGGGGGATTCAGTCCTCCGCATTGTGCGGCGTGCACGATACGCGTGCGTGAGCGTGGCTGGTTGATTTTTCAAAGCGCATAATAACGAAAAGTCAGCTCCACGATGCCTCGGCCTCGGTAATGGAGCCATTCGTCGAAAACTGGATGAAACATTATTATCGGTCAAACGCACGCCGAAATATGTAAATCGTCCCCCTCCCTCGGATGAACGATAGGGGAGGCTCGCGTATACGCGTTTCGACGCGTACGCCATCGAGACGAGACGAGACGAGACGAGACGAGACGAGAGAGAGAGAGGGAGAAAGAATCGAAATGGCGACGATATTCCAACGATATAACTCGAGCGATCGAAGATCGATTCCCTTCCCTCCAATATTTTAATCCCCTCCCCAAACTCAACGTAAACCTTTTCAACGGACTCCTTTTTTTTCCAAACGCTGTTTCGAGATGACGCGGGAAAAGAAGAGAAAGAAAGGAGAGAGAGAGAGAGAAGAAAAAGGGGAGAGGGGAGAGAAAAAAATATTTCAATTCGATCTACGCCTACGTGTCCCGAGGCGACGTATTCGACGGAGGGAGTCGATAAGAAAGATGCTTATCTGGCCGAGGTATAATGGACGGGCATGAATCCGATGTAAACGAGAGTGGTAATGCGATGGCAAAGATGATAAGGAGATAATGACGATGATCACGTCAGGGGAAACCTGCACTTTGTTCTCCAACGATGATAATAATAATTACAATTAGCGGTCCGGTATGCCTCCTAATGGTGTGCGCGTATATACATATATATATACACATAACGTATAAAGAGACAGGGGGGAGGAGGGAGAAAAAAAAATCGAGTTTCAACGTGTTATCGGCTCGGCAAGGGATTTATAGCGAAAATACGCAGGTGATCGGCGATACGGCCGATCGATTCGTTCCGAGGAAACGCGAGCAAACTTTGAACGAATTTGCATCGATACGAATTATTACTCGATCGGCCCAGTCGTCGTATTCGTACAATTATCCACGATAATCCAGCGATGAACGAATATATATATATATATATCTTTTTACGATACAATGATCTCCTCTCGTCGAAATCTCGAGATTTTTCTCTCCATTCCCCGTACAATAGAGCGTTCCCTCTGTCGCAATTACCGCAGCCTTGGGATACCTAATTGCACGCGTTGATTGTTATTTATTCTCTACTCTCTGTGCTCGAGTAGAAGAGAATTCTCTCGTGGGAGCGAATTTTTTCTTTTTTTTTTTTTTTTTTTTTCTCGCCGGGGAGAAGTGAACGGAGGTTGAGAACCCGTGCGTGTGTGTGTATCACGGGGGGGGGTAAAAATGATGTTTGCTCGGATACGAAAATTACGAGCGATAGCCGGGCAACGAGTGACCGCCTCGTTATTGGCCACTTCGGTTGCCTCGTGTCTGCTTTATTCTCGCGATATTCCGCTTTAATTTTCCACGCCTGGTGTGAATAACAATTATGTAATAATTTCACCCGGCCCGCCACCATATACACGCGTATAAATGTACACGTACGGGAGCCGGCCGCACACGTCCGCATCTCTCGAAAATCGCGGGCCACACATCCGCGCCAGGATAAATCGAAAATTTCATTCTGTCGCGACAAATGAATTTTTGAAACTCTCTTTCTCTTTCGCCCCCCATCGTCCGCACTCGAGGTCATATCTCAAAAATCGCGATTCGAAAAAACGCTCCGGGAAAAAATAGCTTTTGCGTGAACGTATATATGTATATATATATATATATATATATAATATATATGTATATATACATATATATATATACATATATATTAAAAAAAAAAGAGAGAGAGAGCACGGTCGTTTAACGAATTTCATTTTCACCCCTAACTCGAGCTGTCGCTGCGGTCTCCACGATCGTGGAGATCAAAAGAGATTTTAATTTATCGCGATCGATATTTTCCACGATTAATTTTAATCGAAGGGATCGGGATTCCGCGTTGGAAAAATATTTATTCGAATGGTGGACCAACGAAAGTTGTAAAACAGCGATGAATTAATTTTCGTTCGCGAGAAAAAAGAAAAAAAAATCGACGAGACCGTGATGATCGTGACTCTGACAAACATATGGAACGAGCATTTTCTTCGTCGCCTTTCCAAACTTCTCCTCCTATTGGACTTCGTCAAATCAAAACGACCAACAACGAGATGGAGATAAGCGAGCAGACAACATGGCGCTCCTCGGTGATCCGCGACTATCGGCTTGCTTCCGATTAATATAAACGACAATCCTTATCTTCCCGAATCCCGAGGTTATCTGATTTTTTTCCTTTTTTCTTTCTCCTTTTCCTCCCACTCTCCCGCCTCGTGTTCGATTCGAACGAATCTAGAAGTAGCAACAACATCTCTCGGAAGGAAAACGGCAGCGGCCTGCTGCCGTTTCTTCCAAGTGACGAAACTCTCTACGCGCCTCTCTTACTAATTACAACTACCAAGTTCCTCCTTATCCCCCCTCCTGTGAGCGAGATAATATATATTTTCCTTTCTACGATTAATAGATTAACGATATATTATAGGCTCGTGCGTGTATTACGGTTATATAATACGGATTTTCCAAATCAATTACGTTTTCTCCTTGATGAGAGAGAGAGAGAGAGGGGGATAAAAGCATTTTTCACGGTATCGTGAAACGGGTGAATTCGATTCCCCTCCCCCTCTCGTGAATTGTCCTTCCACTCGCTACCTAATCCTTCCCAAGACGTTTTCTAACCCCTCGCTGCCGAGATTAACCGAAAAAGATCCCCGGATCTGCCCGATATAAACGGCATCCGCCTTACCAACCGGGACGTATAATTGGTTGTCAGTCAAGTAGTCAGTGGCAACCCCCTCGAGGCAGTCTCGCGCCGCTTTCCTCCGCTCCACTCCGTCAATCCTCCTCCCGAAGGACACCCGGTACATACACACGACGACGACGACGACGACGACGACTTACTCCTAACCGACCGAATCCGCCCCCTCCCCTCCCCTAATGGGATTTCGCGTCCGATCGAGCAAAGAATTTGGCCGATCTCGATCCGAAATCGAAAATTATCGCGGCCGAACAACGATGAAATGACGAGAAACGGGCGAAAGCGCTTTTCAAGCGATACGATCGCGAGCCGAGATGATTGGCACGCGCTCTCGGGAAAGGCGGTGTCGCGAAATTAGTATGGAAAAGTGAAAGCGAAAAGGGAAAAGGGTGGGGAAAAGGTACGGGCGATGCTCGAGGCGAGTGAAAAAGAAACGAAGGAGGGAGGGAGAAGCGATTGCAGCCTTCTCGAGCTAATGGTTTTTGGCGCGTAGAACTCTCTTTCCAAGTATCCTTGACCCATCTAACGGGAGACAATAAATAATTCATCGATCGATTTCAAGCTGGTCGGGCGGAGTCGATCCGGTTATTCGACCGGCAAATTATCGGGGACCATTAATTAAGGATCAATTAAGGAAAGGAATCGTTGAATAATTTATCACCCTGGTGGTTAGGCGATACCTGAAACGCATCTTTCGTTAACCGTTCTTCCGGCCATCTGCTCCGTAAAAAGATCGATCCAGATATCTCGAAGTAAAAGATCGGATAATCCAATCCGCGCGGTCAGAATCGCGACTAGAAACACGCTAGACTAGAGAAGGAACGAGGATCTCGAGATACGAAATGTAATCGCGAGAGAGAGAGAGAGAGAGAGAGAGAGAGAGAGAGAGAGAAAGAGAGAGAGAGAGAGAGAGAGAGAGAGAGAGAGAGAGCGTGTACGCAGGCCACGTGATCGCTGAAGGCGAATCCATTTCCTGGCACATCGAGGCAAACAGTTAACACGATTGAATATCACTTGGAGGAATGTAGGGAGAAGAGAAGCACTAACCAGTAAGCGTCGCGTAATGCGTGTAATTAATGATTACTGGCACGCATCAAAGCTCCTCATTAATCTCACTAGCACGGCCGATGATGCGTGAAACGTTTGATCGTTCGATAGCGAACCAGCCGATTTCACGATGCGCCGATGAACAAGTATTCGACCGTTTACCGCACGATTCTGTTATTAATTATCGGCATTTCGCGCGGCACAGAGGGATAAAACTCAAATCCTTCGAAAAATTGATCCTCACGATCCGAGATTGGAGAACAATCGCGTGGGAGAGAAGGGGATAAAGAGAGGACAATTGTTCGGTTTCGCAATCGCTTCGCGTTCCCACAATTTGCATTTTCTCGACTCGAGCGAAGAAAATGTCATTTCCTTACTGCCTTCCACGGGTTTCTCTTTCTCCTCCGTTTACCCTTCTGTTTTCCACCGTCGCCATCAATCCTTCCCGGGCCCAAACTCGGTTGCACGTGCACGTGCGCGCACGACATTTCCTCGCAACGTTTTCTCGGCAAATCAACCGCGATCTTGCGCGGGCGTTTCAAAGGAGCCGACGTTTTCCCTAAACGGCCACGACCCGCCGCCATTCCGCCACGAGAGAAAATCTATTCTCTTTCGCTTTCGTCTTCCCTCCCTTCCTCTCTCTCTCTCTCTCTCTCTCTCTCTCTCTCTCTCTCTCGTCGCAATCGTTTCGATCTCTTCCCCTCGATGCTCCAAATACCGAAATACTTTCTCGCCAGATATTAAAACGCACTCCCCCGAGTCGAAATATCAATCGAAATATCCGAAGGCGGGCAAACATTTGTACCCTTTTGTGTTGTACACGACAGATCTATCGTGGAATAATACATAAGTATCAAGCGTAGAGAGTTTGCGGGCGATAGCCGGACAATAAGTGATTACTTCGAAATGGAAGTTGTAAAAATTTTTCTCGTGTAACGCCATACGAGGTATCCTGCTATCCTTCTCCCTCTCCCCAGTCTCTATCCTTCTCCTCCCCTTTCGAACAATAAGACGGAGTGGCGTCCATTGTCGGTCAACCCGGGACAATTCGCCATGGATAAAGTTAGCCGGATCGGCCAGCTGAAGCCGATCGCCTTTAATGGATCGCTTGTTCGTTCTCGATTCTTTTTCGAGCGGAGCGCAGTAGTGGCTTGCCAGTTTCGCAATGCGGACCCACGTGGACGAATGCGCGAAATTCACCATTTTCGTCCAGCTGCGCTAATTCGAATCCGAGCCGAGAGACAGATAGTGCATCGCGAACGCGACGCACTGAACCAACAGTACGCGTGTCGCGTTAACGCCGCGGCTCGCGATTATCGTCGATTATTTCGCGAGACGAGGAGAGCGAATTCAAAGAGAGTCGGTGGTGAACGCGAAATCGTGCCTCCGGCTTCGTTATTACCGACCAAGGCAGGAGGGAGGGGGAAGCTATTCGCACGTTCGTGCTTACGAGAAATTGCAACCGTTCCACCACCTCGATGTCAAATTTAACGCTATTCGAGCGATACTTCTCNGATCCGACGCTTTCTCGTTCAACGCGATTCGATATCCTTTCTCTCTCTCTCTCTTTCTCTCTTCCTTTCACACACTCTTCGAAAGAGAGAGAGAGAGAGAGAGAGAAAGACGTAGCGTTGGATAAAGATCGAAGCATGGAAAATTACGGTTACCAAGCGGAAAAGGGGAAGCATTTCGCGAGGGAGGGCGCGTATAGGAGAAATACGGATCGGGATAACTGGTCACAGGTTACGAGAACGTACGAGAAAGGGCGCAGGTAATCGAGGGCACCGAAGGTTGAGCACCCCCCGGTCAAGGGGAGATCCCTGATTGGTCGAGCGAACCACGC
>NW_006263759.1:136188-136844 GCF_000469605.1 Apis dorsata | reverse complement strand
GGCGGACAGCTGCTACGAGGCGAGCTGTACGCGCATGCGTCAGCGCCGTTACACCGAGTACGTGTGAATGCACACGCGCATGCGCACTATCTTATACCTTGCATCGTTGTCATACATCGAACACGCCGAATCGAGTCTCCAACGTCTCTTCAAGCGCCAATATAACAACAATAATAATAATAATAATAATAATAATAATAATAATAATAAAATATTATTATCGAAAGAAATTAAACGACGAAATGAAACAAACGATGAAAAGGGGATAGGTTGAGAGAGATTTCAACGATTTTTTCGTCGACCACGAAAACGCAACACCACGAAAGCCACGATCTCCGCGTTATTTATTATACGCGGATCTCGGTCGACAGATTCGGGCAGATAACGCAGTTGGAAAGTTTTGGCATCAAGTGCACGAGGTTTCTCGAAACAGGTAGGAGCGAAGATACCGGGGCACGCACCGGCGAGTAGGATGGATAACACGGGTGCAAGAGCTGGAAAGTAACCATGGAAGGAATGGATTGCGGGGCACTATCCTCTGGCAGGTCTCTCCTCGACCAGGATTATGGGTTTTAAAAGCGTGCGACCGGCTTTCGAACGGTGCTAATCTCATTGTTTTACACACGTAACAGCAATAACGAGGTTGTGCAAGGAGA
>NW_006263759.1:135554-136014 GCF_000469605.1 Apis dorsata | reverse complement strand
GGGATTAGCAAGCATGAAAAACCTAAATCACCGGCTTCGAATCTCCGCAAACTGGCCTTGCATGGCCGAGGGAAGATAGATTTTCCACAGTTTCTGCGTGGCAAAGATGAGAAGGATAACGACAGGGAAGAAAGAGAGAAAGAGAGAAAGAGAAAGAGAGCGAAAAATTACGGCCGAAAAATTTTAGCGACCTGCAAATCGGTGAATTGTACAGCATTTTAATTATCAAAAAATAGATTCGCCAACCAAATTCTCTTATTTTCTTTTTTTTCCGTTCATTGTTCGGAATGGTGCGTGGAATCGATGGAACGATGGTGAATTAACAACATGAGAGAGGGAGAGAGAGAAAGAGAGGCTCTCGAACGAGCGGCTATCAACACGATTGCACAATTTAATCGTCGATAGTTGAAAAGAAGTTCAGATTAGGCACACCTGTGTAAAGAGATCGACGCATCGACGA
>NW_006263759.1:134756-135498 GCF_000469605.1 Apis dorsata | reverse complement strand
AAAAAAAAAAAAAAAAAAAAAAAAAAAAAGAAGAAGAAAAAGGCAAATTCATCGCGATATCCGCGTTTATATTAATGCCTTATATGTGACGAGGAAAATAGATTTTTTTTTTTTTTCACTCGTGGCAAAGTGAACAAAAAAAAGTAGGAAAAATACGACCAGTCTTATCGATCCACCATAGTCTCCGTTCAACATTTCGACGCAATCTTCTTCACGAGANTTCTCTTACATTTGTAATTTTCCTTTCCCCGTGGAACGAAGCGAAGAACCATTCCACGCCATGTGAATGGAAGAAGGAGGAGGAGGAGGAGAAGGAGGAGGAGGAGAAGGTAGCTACGATTAAGTGCGGTTAAAAAAGGAACAAAAAAAGGAAGGAAGAAGAATAAGGGAAAAGGGAAGAAAGAGATGAAATAAGAGGGGAGGAAGAAAGCAGAGTGGAGAAGGAGAGCAGGAACCTCAAGAAACTCAGGAAATGACCCACCCATTAGCGTAGCAAAACCATAATTCTGACCGTCGAAACCATAATTCCTGGGGACCATCGGGAATACTCTCGTGTTTCTGGTCCCCCTGGAACTCGCTAGAAACCGTCCTCCTAATTTTGGATCGAATTTCAAGACCGGTCACAGGGCTCGAATTAAAATCCGAGTCTTGTCGCTTAAATAACACCGTGTGAGAACAGATTCAACGTCGCTCGCACGAAATCTATCCATGCCAAACACGGCCAAACGCTCCACACCATCCC
>NW_006263759.1:133792-134749 GCF_000469605.1 Apis dorsata | reverse complement strand
AAAAAAAAAAAAAAAAAAAAAAAAAGAAAAAGAAAAATCAAATTTCGATCGCCTCTCCCTCTCCCATCTCCAATTTCTTTATAATATCGTTAAAACGGTATTGAAAGACGGAAAAGGAGGCCATCTGGATAAGGAATCTCGATGCTCAAAGGTTCGTGCAAATAGCTATAGCAAAGCGTTAGCGGGGGTATTTATAGCAACAGTCAATAATTTCGTCGTAGAAAGCATCGTGTTTCGTCGAGTATAGAGTGTTTCGACCAGTTTCAAAGAAAGAGAGAACGAGCGAAGAGAGAGAAAGAGAGAGAGAGAGAGAGAATTAGAGAGAGGGGGAGAGAGTGGATATTTCCGAGAAAACGACGACCAAAAAATCTCCTCTCGCGAATAGCAAGGGAATGGGTTCTTCTAGCAAGGTAGATAGGATGAAATTGCTCTATCGACGACGATTACCGACTCTGCTTGGAAATTCAAGATGTTATACTCGATGGTTCGAGAGGTATCGTCTATAAGTTAATTCGAATCGATTATTTGCCATTCTCGACCAAGGTACACGTGTCTCTTTAACCCACCACCATCGAGCGCTACACTGACCGTTTCAAACAGAATCGCTTTATTTTTTCTTCTTCTTCTTCTTCTTCTTCTTCTTCTTCTCGAAAATTAAATTAAAGAAAATTCGAAGCGAAGCAACAACATGGCCTCCAAACAAAGATGAGATTAGACGATGCAATAAACACGCCGCTTATCTCGATCTGTTTTTCGTTTACTAATCTCGCTGATATCGATTACGTCACGCTTACGATGCCACTGTACCACGTCGCTCTACGCGCTCATCTTCGCTCATCCATACGCCACGAAAAGGCATATAATCGCCGATTGCGATTTAATTAAAAGCTTATCCTTTCCTCTCCACCCTCGAAAAATTCGTATTCGAACAAGTGCGGATGTCTCGTGGATCGCGTC
>NW_006263759.1:132192-133778 GCF_000469605.1 Apis dorsata | reverse complement strand
AAAAAAAAAAAAAAAAAAAAAAAAAAAGAAGAAAGAAAAAGAAAAAGAAGAAGAAGAGAAAAAGTTGGGCAAAGTGGGAAAGCCACGCGAAGATGGAAGATACGGGGCGGCGAATAAAGAGCGAAATTGAGGCGAGGCGGCTATCTTTCGAAAGCGAAACTTGGTTCGTGACTATCGGGAGAGAAGGGCGAGAGAGGAGTTGGCGGGGAGAAACGGGAGAAAAGTTTGAGGCTCGCTGGGCTTAAATGCAGCAAGAGGGAGAAGGGGAGAGGTGGCGGAGGAATAACAATAGCAAGAACCACATAGGGACGTAAACTCGGTGGAGGATCAGCGGGATATAATCTGGAGGCTGGCACCGAGGCAGGCACCATCTACCGTGAGATCTCGGCGGAAATCGGAACTGGCTCGAGGCAACCCTAATCCGAACCTGATACGATGCGCTACGTACGGCCACTGGCCGTATCTCAATTATATTCGCCCGACGATTTCAACGGTGTCGAATTAAAGCGTGGAAAAAAAAATTCGATAAACCGTTCGGGGGAGGGGATCGGAACAGGAGATAGATTCCGACCAACGAATCCGAATCCATCCGACGATACACGATGATACATTTTTACACGGCGAAAATCACTTCCACCGCAACAAATATTTCCTCGAAATCGCCTCGAGCCGAAGTCGCGGCGAACGCCATCCGCTCGATCCAGATAAGGCGGGAAGCATAAAATAACGTAATCTCTGGGAGCGTTGCGTGTAATTGAATTACAAAAGCGCTGGGTACTCGAGCATTTCGCGGAGGAGCAAATTGCACCGTGGAACGTGGAGAAAAGCGCGAAGAGGAGAAGAGAGAGAGGGAGAGAGAGAGAGAGAGAGAGGAGCGAGAAATCGAAGCGACACAGAGAAATCTTGGAGGCCAGGCACCGAGGTAGGCACGATCTAGCGTGAGATCTCGGCGGAAATCGGAACTGGCTCGAGCCAACCTAATCTAAGCCCTATCCAACCCCCAAGATGCCTAACCTGTGTTGCACGTTCGCCGCGTTATGGAGCTGCTGGCGGCGCACACTGCCCGTACACATACATACACATCGAGGCGAATCCGCTTCGCGCACACGTACACGGCTTACTCTACACGCGTCTCTACACACGTTTTGCGCGATTATGCGAGCTACCACTATGCAGATCGATCCCTGGAGTCGAAGGTGAGGACCGTTTCGGTGGCAAGAACGTATATATATCTGTGTGCACGCGTGCGTATATATATATATATATACGTATATATATATATGTATATATATTGGTATTCCGTGTCAGCCTCGCATGCATTATATCGTATGGAATTTCAGATACAAATGTCTGAAGGGCTTAATAACCGCCGTTCCAATTTCGCCCGCGATAATACCGACTTCTTGCCATGTGCCGATTTTATATATACAATTTGTATATATATATATATATATACAAAAGCATCGAAAACGAGAGAAACGTCGGATCGTAAAATTCGAAAGATCGGATAGAGCCCTTCGTTTCGTGACTTTAGACCGAAACCATTCGTCGTTTGAGGGCCTGACGGTTGTTGATTAAGGCTCCTG
>NW_006263759.1:129761-131670 GCF_000469605.1 Apis dorsata | reverse complement strand
AAAAAAAAACGGATCTTCGAGTATACGAAAGTGAATGATGCGATTGTACTGCGAAAGTTGACGCGTACAAGTCCCTTTGTACGAGGCAACAAAGACGCGTATCTAGACACGTATCGAACATAGGAATATATCTATTGGACTATTCCGTCGCGTATATGGGCGACGCCCACTCACGTCGTATTAGTTAAATCTAGTACACGCCTTGGCCAACACCGCTGGTATCGATACTAATAACCATCTCGGTATTTAATTAATTAATGGTAAAATCTCGAAAACGAGAGGGAAAAAAAGTTTCAATCCACGCAATGAAATTATCGCGCAACGAAACAACGGAATCGGAGGAGACGAGAGAGCGCAAAGTGTTTCCCACTTTTCGCGGAGAATCTCCCAAACGGATTTATTTATGATTTATTTGATAAGACGGGGAACCGGATTCCGCATTCTTCGCGGGCGAAAATTTCTGGCCTTCGATATCGTTGCGTGTGTCGTAATCAATGTCATCATCGTATGTACATCGTGGATCGTGGACAGAAAGGAGATAGGAGATAGGATCGCATAAGGGCGGAAGGGGCGCGTTCCGAAACACATCCAGCTGGCGCCTCTCGGCGCTATGGCGGCCGTTATAAGCCCGCTACCAAATCAAGCGTGTGTGACACACTAATAATCGGACGTATATATGGTGTCTATACAGTAGCTCCAGGCACACGTGTATATATATATATATATGTATATACATATATATATATATATACATAGAGGTATAGTGTAGAGGTTTACATACGTATCACACACATTCCTGTCAAGTCTTGTCTACGGGCGCCTATGTAGCTCGCACTCACACGTGCGAAACCATATAGACACCGAGCATATAGGTGTATATCTTGTCAGGCGATACGTATACGAGATCAAACACAGGTGAGCACGAGTATACAGGCCAATTAGAACAAAACGGGCGACATTTTCGCTTTATTTTCATTTCCGTTTAATTAAAATCTCTCTCTAGGGATCATCGTATACGTATCCTCCTGTTCCCAAGATCATCTCACTCGTGGATCGAAGGAACGATCAAACGCGAAGAAAAAAGGAATGGCAGGAATGGATAAGGGAAACGTTAGAGAGATTTCGTTACGCCGATGATCGCGGGATGAGGGGGAGAGCGGCACGTGCACGCGTGTCTCAGAGTTACGTATCCGTGCAAACAGAAGCAAGGGATAATGGTTACGAGGAATGGATATATCAGTCGACGCGCGTTGGATCCTAGGACACTGCTATTAGTAGAGCTCGAGGCGCAGGGATACACTGTTGTCACGCGAGTATGCGCTGGTATGCGAGCGAATTCGTACGTGTCAGCCGGTGTGCGTGTCTAATTACGCGTGTGTGAGCGTGCGAGTATATTCCTTGCCTAGAGAGTATCTATTTACGCGTGTGTACTTGTCCGGCGCAAATTGTCGTAGTGGAGCGGCGGGCGGAGGGAGGGAGGGGGAAGGGGCGCGCGTGTGCGCGTGTGGCCGGTGATCGCGTATGTGTGACGAGATGTAGCTACAACCGTGATCATATGGGTTACACATACGTGCCTAAGTACTAATGCTAATCCCAACCATAGATTACGAGACGCGCAGCGACGATCAACCGGAACCGTGCCACGGGAAATTCGTGGACCCATTGGCTTCTGGCTTTTCGTCCACAGCGCGGACAATTCGATATCGTCCCCCCCCCCCTCCTCCTTCGTATTAAATTCCTAAGCTGCAATTTATTTCGCGTCCTCCTAAAAAAAAAAAAAAATAACCGCACGAATCGAGAATCGTGGATAATCACGGGGAGAAAATTTACCGATGTTTCCTCGCCCGTTCGATTCAATTTCGCGTTCCATTAAAAGAATAGTATATAGAGAAGGGAGGAAGGGAAGAGA
>NW_006263759.1:120297-129735 GCF_000469605.1 Apis dorsata | reverse complement strand
AGAGAGAGAGAGAGAGAGAGAGAGTTCTTTGCCAACGGTACGGGCGAGGCATCGTTCGGCAAAAGCTCGAAAACGTACTGGTCGCAGTAATAAAGTGGCACTTGTCGGCCAATTCGACGATAGGGGAAAGAAAAAACAATCAGCTTCGAGACCGGAGCCAGGTCGCCGTCCCATTTATATCAATTCTATTCATTGCCGCTTTTAACCTAGCCCTCGCGACGCCAGTGACTCTCACTCTCAAGATCTACTTCGATAACCAATCTCCTCGCGATTTCCTCCTTTCCCGTATCGAGTTATTCCAAACACCGAACGGTTCGCACGTCCTCTTAATTCAGTTAAGAGGAGCGTTTACGCGCCCGTACGTGTCCCGATTCGCGTAAAATTCTCGTCTCTCGAGGAGTCGCATCGTCGTTAACCGAGTGGACGGACAGGTGAAAACGAGGCGGCGTAACGGGCGCCTGTCGGTTTCGTTTAATCCCCGGTTTTCAGCGGCAATTACGCCGACCTCCTGCAAGTCGAACGACTCCGCTTTTCTGACAACGATCACGGCTCGATAGCTCGTAAAATCGGTCCGATTCCGGACTGCTTTCACGACATATATCCCTTCCTGTGCTCGAATTTTCGTTTTAATCGAATCGTTGAAAGCACACTGGCTTAGGGCCACCGCGCCATCGACCAGCGCGCAACACTTTCGCTTTCTCATTTCTCTCATTCTCTTCTTTCATGTTGCGTCCATGCCACGGCCAACTTTCTCTCTCTCTCTCTCTCTCTCTCTTTCTCTTTCTCTCATCTATCATTTTTCTTTCCATTCTTCGCGCGACGCCAGCATATTCAACGTAATAATGAAACGCAGACACGGAACGATGGGGAAAAAAGATGGCGAGAGATAATCATCCGCGTAAAACGAGAGCGATACGTTTGGGGAAAGAAAACGGGGCGATCAAAGGTAACGCGGAGGGATAAGCATCGGTGTGCGGATTACGAAACGATATTCCACTTACCGCGGCCAACGAGCCTCTAATTTAAACGGTTAATTGCAACTCCTGCTTTTAGCGGAAAAATGAACGCACGCGCGCTCGCGGCTAATTAAGTCTGGCCCAAAGAGAGATAACGCTTTCATAACGAACGCACCGCTTTTTGTTGTCGTATTTTTAAGTGGCCGCCGCCGCCGCCGCCGCCTCCTCCACCGACGATGACTCGGCCAAGATTTTACGCCCGACAAAGCCCGGAAAAAAGCTTCTCGAGAGCGGCGTACGTACCCGAGAGAGCTCAACGTTTCAAACGTTGCAAGTGCCGTACCGGATATGAACCACGGATGGAGGGAGGGGCACGGACCGGAAATGGCCGGCCTTACCTCGGTCCGATCAAAAACTGGTTTCACCAGACGCTCGAAATCGAGATCGCGGGGAGAATTAACAAAAAAAAAAAAAGAAGGAACAAGAAGAAGAAGAAGAAGAAGAAGAAGAAGAGAGAAGTGAAAAAGAACAAAAACGAAGTAAAGAGCAATTTCCTCTTGGATATCGACGAGCGATAAACACGGTATTCTAACAAATTTGTCAGGTTGTTATCGCCCCTATTTTTTCCAAGTTATGCGTCACCGATCTCGATAAACTCGGGACGAGATAAACTTTTACTTCGATCTTAATCGCACGCGTATCTAATACGAATTTGAATACGTTGGTCGCCAATCACCGTCTCTCTCTCTTTCTTTGTCCCTCTTTCTCTCCTGTAATTGCCAATTTGGAGAAGCTATTGCAAAAGTTTCAGGAATAATGGGACCGGCAGCTGTCGATCTAACGTCATTCAGGTAAGAGAGACTAGCCGAGGCAACCTGTTGTCTCGTGTAGTGACGTTCGTCTTTTGTAATCGCGTCGCTTTTGTACCGCTAATAAGCCGCTCGAGTGCCGAAAGAGAGGCGAAAACGGGTCGTGGGACAAAAATTGCAACGTCGCGAACGTGGCGATTGCGCAACACCGTACGCAAGAGAGAAAGAAAACCGTCCGATCGATCTGGATCCGCGAAGAATCCGCCAAGAATCCTCGACGCGCAACGGGCACAGTTGCGTTCCACGAGCAACTGGAGGAGATTTATCGATTAAACGACGCAAGTTCCGGAAACTGTGTGATCAACAAGGAGAAATTAAAGTTGCAACTGGAAAAGGAGAACCGCTGCGACCAGTCCATAAAGCCAGAGAGGATCTAGCGGCTGTGTGTGGACTGTACTGAAATAATGTACAGTGCCGTACAAAACGGCAAAGTGGAGGGAAGTGCGGAGGGTACGCGGAACATCGAGGTTCCCTCCTCGTCTCTCTCTCTCTCTCTCTCTCTCTCTCTCTCTCTCTCTCTCTCTCTCTCTCTCTCTCCCTCGCCCAGCCTCGTTCTACCTCTGCCTCATTCACCGTCAGGGTGACAATGGTGTGCAAAGGAGATTAACAAACAGAATAAGCTAACGCGTAATCGCATTATTTCTGGCTAAGCCGCATTTAAATTAGATAGAAATTCCATTTAACGAAACAATGCAGGGATGATGATGACTCACTGCTGCCATACGAGTCGAAATAGACGAGTTCCTTTGCCGAGTTACTGATATTCTATGTCGCTTTATTACAACGACTGTCTTTCCAGAGATAGATAATCGTGGACCAATTGCCGTGTGTATATACCCGTTATAAAATCCCTCTTCCCATCTCGAGAAAGAAAGAGAGAGGAGAGAGAGAGGGGAGAGAGAGAAAGAGAGAGAGAGAGAGAGAGCTAACGACGCTCGAATTTACGCGTATTACACGTAAAAACGAAAAAATACTAAAGCACAACACTGTATAAATTTCGAGCGCGGAAGAAAATTACAAATTTCAGAGCTGATCTCGTGCGTTCAGGAAGAAAAGGGGTGCCGGCTCGAAAAGAAGGAACGACGACCGACGTGCCCGCCCACGTGACGACGGCCATGTTCGTGACGTAATCCTGACGTCAGCGGACCGATGGCGTGCTCCGCACGCTCCGTCGGATATACAGAGAAAATCGTAAACGTGCCCCTATTTTCAATCGACGTACAATCGGATTTACAGGGAAACTCCGTGCACCGTAAAAGACTTGGAGATTGAAAGGAACTCGTTTCCAACTGGCGCATCCGGTCTACCCTTTCCAACGGAACGGAATCGGAGCATCCCCGACGAGCGAGAGAAACTCTTTCTCAGCTACGGCGAAACTTTTCTTCCGGGCCAACTCCGATCGCGAACCGTAACGGCGAGATACGACCGACACGAGGATACCGATCGATAACGGACAAACACGACCATGATCCGTTTATTTAATTCTCTCTTACCTGAGCGCTACCTCCAACGATCGATTGATAGGCCGATTGAAAAACGCTTCCCAACTGCGTCAAACTATCATCTTCCATCTGGAACATTATATCTGTGCCCGGGGAACCGTTGTTATTCAGATTGTTGTTGTTTCCCATCATCTTCTCGGTATTGACGACATCGCGCAGTATCGTGTTCGACTGCATTCTGCGGTTACGACGAATTTCTGGCAACGTGGACGATTCACCACTACCACCACCACCGCCACGGTCTCGTTCGGTATCAAATCTCGGCGATGATCGCGTCTCGATGCAGAACGTTTATCGCTCTCATCGTCCAAAGAACCGAAGCCAGCGATCTGCACACACCGTCGGATCGCGATATACGAGCCGGAAATTGTGAACACGATTCCACCGAAGAGACAAGAAACAACTCGCGTCACGTACAAACTTTTCCAAGCATATCAACTACGATCAACGTTATAAATACTCCTCCCGGAGAACGTATTACGCGTTATAGATTTCTCGGGCATCGGTAAACACGCGGATACAGTCTACGAATAGAGCCGGACGCAAACAAAAATAATACAACGAGAGATGTTTTTACGGCGAGACGAGGACTCGAGTCACCGACGCCGCGTGCCACGAGGACGCATCGCGTAGCCGCACTACGATTCACCCGCCCGCCTCCGCACCATCGTTCGCGTGGCGTCGCTTTTCGATCAGCCTTCGAACACCTGTTTCTGCTACGGTCGCGAGACTCGACTATCACGCTCGGTATCGCGATTATACCGTATCCACGGATTATACGGTTACGAGAAACTTTCGAGAACACCAAGTTCCGAGCCACGTTATTGCGCACTACGTCCACCCGAACACTCGACGACACCAAAACGATCACAAACTTTGTACTTCACCGTTCCAGTCACACGAGAAGTGTGGAAAGGAAAGGAGATCGAAAAGAGACGGAGGGATATGAACGAAGAAAGAAGATGAGCAGCATCGACACAACCTCCTCTCGGTTCACGGTACGCGACGAGACTGACGCTTCCCGAAGGGAGGCAGTCACCCCACCACTCCCCTTCCGTACGAGTCTACGTCTCCCCCCACTTATTCGCTCGCCTGCTCCCCACTACTCCATGGCTCGACGCGCGCGGATAGCGATGGGTATTTGAATTTCTTTCCACCGAGTATGCGAACAAATTCCTGTTCGAGATCTTTCTCTGAAATAATTTTCCACGAGAAACATCGATTAACATCACAGATATTTCCGTTCCATCTCTCGGTTTTTTTTTCCATCTCTGGAATGCTCGTATCTCGGATTTCTAAAAAGGAAAAAAAAAAAACTCTTCGAAAATTTTATTCGAAACGTAAAAAAAAATCTCTCGTATGGAAAACTCTCGATCTCGAGACTCGTGCGCGAATTTTACAACTCTTCCTAACGCGGTGATCTTTCGCTTCGTACTTTCGACGATCGTTGGACGATTATTAAAAACGGTTGGGCTCGAGATGTTACAAGAATCGTCGAAGCTGTCGCTAGGCACGGGCCTCTCCTCTCCCTGCGAAGTGCAATGGTCGGGCCTGCAGCGTTTCGGTTTATCCTCCCCTCGCCTCGTCTCACCGATGCTCGGCTCACAGGAAGCAACCCCTAGCGCGAAGGGCCAGCGTTTTTGCCCGCACAAGCCGGCACTCGTGTAGCAACGACAAGCGGTGCTACGAGTGTGGGTGGATGATGGCTCTCTGGCTCTCCGCCGACTATGTACCGTGCCGAAAACATCGGTCCACTTGTTGAGTCGAAAAGAGAGCGAGAGAAAGAGGAAGGGAGAGGGCCGGTGTCGGCGGCGCGCGCGCGCGGTTATCTTCTTCCCGTGCACGGCCAAAGTGCCGCTGTTTCGCCAGATAAAATCTCTGCGCTACACGAGATCCGATGAGGGAACAAAGGTGGACGATCCTCTCGGTCCGTGGACGCGTAACGAAAAAACGAGTTCACACACCGGAAATGAATCGACCGCGAATCATTCCCTCGAAAGAAACACGCTTCGAGTGTTCGCTTCGAATTTTTCTCTTTTACTCTTCGACAAAATCTCGAGATCACCTCGATTCCTGAATACCTTTTTCCCTCGAATTTCTCTCGAATATCCTTCGATGATAGAACGTCAAAAGTTGGNACTCGAAAAATAAGCGAGTGCGAACATTCGCTTCGAATTTTTCTCTTTTACTCTTCGACAAAAATCTCGAGACGATCATCTCGATTCCTGAATATCTTTTTCCCTCGAATTTCTCTCGAATATCTTTCGATGATAGAACGTCAAAAGTTGANACTCGAAAAATAAGCGAGTGCGAACATTCGCTTCGAATTTTTCTCTTTTACTCTTCGACAAAATCTCGAAATCACCTTGATTCCTGAATACCTTCTTCCCTCGAATTTCTCTCGAATATCCTTCGATGATAGAACGTCAGTTGGGATTCGAAAAATAAGCGAGTGCGAATATTCGCTTCGAATTTTTCTCTTTTACTCTTCGACAAAAATCTCGAGACGATCACCTCGATTCCTGAATACGTTTTTCCCTCGAATTTCCCTCGAATATCCTCAATGTTCGATGATAGAACGTCAGTTGGGACTCGAAAAATAAGCGAACTACGGAGAAGATGAGTTGGAGAGGCGAGCGCGAAACATTAATTCGGCAAAGAGGCGGACGATGTTTCTGCGTGTTGAAGTGTCGCTAAACGATCTGTTAGGCGAAAATATCTTTATATTCGGGAGGACGGAAGGCTCGGTGACGATGCCGCGGTTTCGGAAAATCTGTCCGGGAAGACAAACGAGATACCTCGTGGCGCCAAAGGTAGGAGCTCGTTAGTTGGAAATTCGTGAGTAATTTTAGTGTCGTACCCACGCGACTAGCCCAAGGTATATAATTACCTAACCTCACCCGACCCAATCTAACCCAGTTGGCAAACGAACGAGAGTTCCAGTTTTCCTCGCTGAGATCCGGATACGGCGAGCGCAATCTCTACAATCGATGGAAAAATTTCCTCGAGGTATCGCGGTCATCGAGAGACGCTAATTAATTAAGCCAAAATCGATTCAGTTTTTCTTCCCTTTCACGACGACGACGACGACGACGACGACGACGACAACAGTCATGATTCGTCCGTTCCAACTATTATTTTAGCAAGCAAACGAATTGACATCAATCGTTGCCAAGACCTTTCTATTGAAACCACTTGATCCGATTTCCACTTGATCTCCAAAGCGAACGAATGGGTCGAATCGATCGATCCTCCAAGTTTTTCCAACTATCACCTGGGTATCACCTGGACGAGACTTGGAAGAGGGTAGTTTCGAATATAGTAACGTAACGTACGTTTGTAGCGAGAGTTGGAGCGTGGGTTCGAGAGTGAAACGGAGGAAAGAATGGAAATAGGGAAAGTCGAAATGAATGACCGTGTGGAGACACAAGGTTGTCTTCAGGTGTAAAGAACGCTTAACACCTCTGGCAGGTACCGGCAGTAAAATAATTAAAAGTGGCAGGTACTACTCAATACAAAACCGAAATAAAATTAAACAATGGGACAATGGAGCACCAGCCAGTAATACAGTTAGCCATCGTACCTGCTCCACCATCCCCAAGGACTACCCTCGACAAGATGTTCCTTAAATACGGCTTTCAAATCAACGTGTAACAACGCTGGATGTTAAAACTCCTGGTAAAAAAAGAAACAAAAAACACTTTAGAATCGCTAGAAACACGCGCATCAAATCGAATCGCATCTTCCTTTCGCATCTTCATTTCCCCCGCCACGAGAAAACACGTCGACCAACTTGAAATCTCGTCCAAAACATTTACAGCAACGAGATTAATCCGAATTAATCGATAATTAAAGATACTTTAACTCACGATCCCACGCCACGGAATTTTACGTTTTTTCACGGTCGACGAGGGCCAAAGGACTTTCACAACCCTTCCTCCCCGTGGTGCACTTCGATACGACCGCTGTAAATCTCGAAAGGTACTTGTCGCCCCACTACTGCTTCTATATACACGTATATATGCGCGAATATCTTTCCAACTGTCTTCGATCAATCTCCCCCTCCTTCGAGACATAAAAAAGAAAAGCGGAGAGGAAAAAGGTAGGGAGCACCGAAATGTGAGCACTCTTCTTCTCTTCGCCTATGATTCTTCAACCCAGAGAGAAAGAGAGAGAGAGAGAGAGAGAGGAAATTTCACGATCCGGAGAGACACAAGAGTGGGTGTAGGATGATAACCTGGCAGGCAAGGAGTTTCGTCATTGGCGACAACGGGCAACAAATAATTAGGTAACCTCGCCTGGCCAACTGTGTAAACTGCGGCTCCATCGGCGATCATCGGCCGATGTACATATGAAGACATCGGAGAGAATACGACGACGAAGACGACTGTGACGACGACGGAGGGAATACAAGAGAAGAGGAAGAAGAAGCGGAGGAAGGAGAGGAGAAAGAGAGGTGGAGAGAGAGAGAGTCGTCGACCCGGACGCCTCCTCCTCTCCTCCTCTTTCTTCTTCTTCTTCTTCTTCTTCTTCTTCTTCTTCTTGGTCGCGTCGCATGGTCCCCCCATGGTTCGAGCAAAGGGAGGGAGGGGGGAAAAAAAATCATAAGACCGCGGCCGTTGTCGGCTGATGCTCCTTGTCGAGCGTGTTCACGAGGATCCGACAAAAAGCCTCGCTCAGGCAAGAAGACGGAACTCCGTATCTCGTGCCATTCCGAGCGGAGCGGATTCCCGCCGCCTTCTAATTAAGGTCGATCGTTAGATAACGCGAAAATTGGCCGAGATCGATCGATCAAAATAAACCTGCAGAAAAGAAGAGTAAAAATCTGGAAATGCGCGCCTACCTCTTTTGTATCCTTTCTCCCCCTCCCTCTTCTCTCCTCCCCCTCCTTCCCCCGAAAATTCGAAAATTCGGCCCGTTATTATATTCGCGGGGCGAAAGAATCGAGGCCGCGAATACCAAGTTCCATAAAAGTGATTTAATTCCCCCCACCCCCTTGCTCCCCCCGCCCGGGAGGAGGAACAACTCGTTCGTACAACTCGGCCGCGCGAGGGTGAACGGCTAAAAGGTAATAGTTAATAACAGCGCAGCTGAAAAGGGGGATTCGGTAATCCGGTTCTAATTTCTAAAACAAAGAGAGAACGGTGCGAGGGGAGGGGAGGAGGTTCGGGATACGGAGCGGAGGAACGAAAAGAGAGAAAGATGAGGAGAGTGGAGATGGAGTAGGAGAGAGAGAAAGGGAAATATTCTCTCGTTGAGGCGAACCCGAGATCCTGAGTTGGGTGGGTTTCGGAAGCGGAGAGGAGAGGAGAGAGAGAGAGAGAGGAGAGGGGGACGGTAAGGGTAGATGTGGAAAGAGGGCTGAAATTGGGGGCGGTCTGAGAGGAGGGGAGCGAAGGGGGGCTGGGTTCCACCCTGGAACACATTAACTGCAGGGCGACGGGGTATATAGAGACGGGTTGGGGGGAGGCGACGCCACTGGCGTAAGCTTCAATGGAATACGTTCGAGAGCGTGGCAAGGAAAAGAGCTTAATCCGACCTTTCTTGCGAGTCACGCAAGTATATATGCATGTATACTCGAGTATCGGCTTTGCTTCGCTTGGCTACCTTCCTCTCTCTCTCTCTCTTTCAGCCCGATCGAGGGGCGAAAATTATCGAATCGATCGTACGATCCCAACCAACGATCCGCCACGATAATTCGGGAGGAATGTCGAGCGAGAAGGAGAATTTTTTCTTTTTTAAGGGAGCGGTAAGAATAATAAGATTCAGATACGAGCATTACACGATACTCGAAGAAGGAAGAAAGGAGAAGGAGAAGAAGAGGAGGAGGAGGAGGAGGAAGAAGAATCGGCAATGGATCGGAATGAAAAAAATGCGGGTGAATGAGGGAATAAATCTCGATTACTTGATCGCGCGTTCCGCGTTCCATCCAGCGTTGCTTATACCCCGTTAATTAAGCCGCTAACGAAGGGTCAATTTTCGATAGATTTATGCATGGAGAGGAGTTAAAGCGCGACGTTATAAAGAATGACCGCGTGACTCCCCGCGGGGCTGACTGGTCGTTAGCGAGTCTCTCGATATCTAATCTCTCTCTAATTAATTCTTTTTAAT
>NW_006263759.1:114964-120030 GCF_000469605.1 Apis dorsata | reverse complement strand
TCGATCGATTCGTCCAAATATAGATCGACCTAACGAATCTCGATCTCGAGCCATGTACTTACTTGCTTACTTGCTTACGTATCGCCGTCATGTCGATCCTCGCGCACCTACGGCGGAGGTAAGCAAGTAAAGAGAAGAGAAAATACACATAACGCTGGAGCGAATATATATATATATGCGCTTATACACGTGGATCAAGCCCGTCCGTCCCTAAAAAGGAGACTCAAGCCAACCACCATATCGAGAGAGAGAGACGTGTCTCCCGTTTTCCTCGCTACGCGCCATTCTATTTTCTTTTTTTCAACTCTCTCTCTCTCTCTCTCTCTCTGTCTCGCGAGCGAGCGGACGAGCGAGCAAACGATGCGAGGCTACGAGGCGCGCACGTCTTATCGATCGTTCTGCCTCACGGAGAGAATTTTCATCGGGGGAAAAAAAAAAAAAAAATGAACGCTCTCTGCTCGATTAACCCTTTATGACTCTCTTCCATCCTCTTCCCTACAAAATTAACGCTACGCTAACTTCCATCCTCTCGATAATTCCCCCCCTCCCTCCCATCCCCTTTCCTATCCCTCTTCTCGGCCACGTTTGATTAACACGTGGGTAATATTCGAACGGAAGAATGTAAGAAATACAACGCTCGAGCGCAAAACAGCGCTTTTGTGGTGAAGCTAAAGAGAAAGAGAGAGGAAGAGAAGAAAGATGTCGTCGAAAAAAGGAAAAAGAAAAGGAGTTCCTTCCTTGCTTTCTTTCTACTTTCCTTCCTTCCTTCCTTCCTTCCTTCCTTCCTTCCTACGATAGCTACGCCAATGCGAGANCTGAACGAGGGGTGGCAGGAGCACTAGTAGCGTAGTTAGGGGTGGCTCGGTAGGGATGCTTTAGGGTGAGATTTAGTACCAACCTCCGCCGCTTAGTCTACCCATCCTAGGCCATAGCGCCTACCACGTCCCGAACTATAGTCGATACTCATGAGAAATATCAAACTACTGCAAAATATTGTCCCCGAAATTGATCGGTTCCCCGATTTTCCCCCGTCAGCTTCGCCGGCTCGGTCCCGCAACGCTAAACTTTAGACGCGCGTCAAATAAAGCGAGAGGATCAACCGTGACCCGTGATAGGATTAAAATTCGACTCGAGATATAATCAATTGTCGCGGTTCTCGAAGGGCAAATGCTTGCATATCAGGAATTATTCCCCCTCCTTCTCTGAAATTGGAGGTTCAAATCGAACCACCTCGATAGAAAATATTAAATTTTGAACGAATTTTTAATATCGAAGAAAAAAATAGGTCCCATCTTGAAGTCGAATTATTTCTCTTTCTTCCTGCGATTGGGACTTGGAGGGGGAGAAAGACTCAAACCGAACCACCCCGATCGAAAATATTAAATTTTGAATGAATTTTTAATATCGAAGAAAACGTTCCATCCTGGATCCTGAACTCGAATTATTCTCCCTTCCCCTCCTTTGTGATTGAGGGTTGGAGAAGGGAGAAGGACCCAAACTGAACCAAAATATTAAATTTTGAGTGAATTTTTAATATCGAAGAAAACGTTCCATCCTGGATCCTGGACTCGAATTATTCCTATCTCCCCTCCTCTGCGATTGGAAGTTGGAGGAGAAGAAAGATCCAAACCGAACCATTCCGATCGAAAGAAAAATATTAAATAATATAAAAATAATAATATAAATATTAAATTTTGAATGAATTTTGAAATAATAAATTTTTAATATCGAAGGAAAGAAACGTCTCATCTTGGATCCTGGACTCGAATTATTCTCCCTTCTTCTCCTCTGCGAAGGAAAGAAACATCCCATCTTGGATTCTGGACTCGAATTATTCCCCTCTCCCCTTCTCTAAAATTGGAGATTGGAGGGGGAGAAGGACTCAAACCGAACCACCCCGATCGAAAATATTAAATTTTGAATGAATTTTTAATATCAAAAGAAAAAAACATCCCATCTTGGATCCTGGACTCGAATTATTCCCCTCTCCTCTTTTCTAAAATTGGGAATTGGAGAGGAAGAAGGACCCAAACTGAACCAAAATATTAAATTTTGAACAAATCTTTAATATCGAAGAAAAGAAACATCCCATCCTGGATCTCTATCTCTATCTCTATCCAAAGATGGATAGACTAGATAGATCGTAGGAGAGACGATCGTAATAAATTATCTGGAAAGTTAGAATACACGGCTAGGTGACCGAGGACTGGAGTTTTCGTTTTCCACCCCTTACTGTTATCTTATACGACTGTACTTAGGCCGCATTACCCGAACACGGGCATCCAAAATTTCTATTCCATTTCTGTTCAGTAAAGTTCCATGGGAGGGAACCGCTTCGCGAGATGGGACCCTCGAGTTCCGTTTCTCGAGGGGAGAATAGTCGAACGAAATAGTAATAAGAAGGAACAAAAATATATATATATATATATTCTTTTTCGAAATTTCCCTATTGTTGTGCGAGGATTCGATGTAAACGAGACATCACTGCTGAGCAAAAAAAAAAAAAAAAAAAAATCATCCAAACTAACGAAATTCTTTTCCAGAATTTTCCTTGTCCACACTTTTCGGCGGCTAGTTGGTTCAACCGCGGCTATGTTTGGCCAACGTTTTCCCAGCGGTAGCGGTAGTCGTCTCGAGAGTTCGAAAGACAAGTCGAGCCACTTGAAACGAGGGATTGTAGCTCGTTTCGTGAGTAAAGGACTCGAGAGCTCGGGGAAAAGGAAGAGAGGAAGAACGGGGAGAAGGAGGAGAAGGAGGAAGAAGAAGCGAGCGAGGGGGAGGAGGATCCTCGAGGGGAGGGACAGGAGTCAAGTAAACTCGAGAACGGCGGTCTCTTTCATCCCCGAAACTTCAAAAGCTGGAAGAGTAGCGCCATATGCCACCCTTCGAGAACCTCTTCCCTGCTTTCCCCCCCCCCCCTCTCTCTCCTCCTTCGCGATAATAAAATTCTAATCAGCTCGATAGTTTTCGTCGGATACCTATGGGGAGGCGGGACACGCGTGAAATATATACAAGAATCTAGCCAACTTCGAACCGCGATTACCATAAATCGATGCTCGAATTAACCATCTTTTGGAGGGATAATAAAATAAAAAAGATTTCTTCCTCCAACGTAGAGACGATAAAGGAACCGAAAAAGCGATCACCATTTTCAAAAGAAAATGTTTCACGTTTGCTCGTCTTCGAACGAACTAATTTCATTGAAAACGATTTACGAATAAACCGGAAAAATTAAAATTAAAATAAAATTGCAAAAATTGAAAGTAAATAAGTGCGCTTTGTATAGGTAAATTTTAGCCTATTAGAGGCCGCGCGAGGGAGGCATTTGTACGTACAATCGAGGCTTTCCATCTCCTCCACAATCTACAGCCCATCTTCCGCCGCGAAACAAATCGGTTAAGCCACTTTCCCGATCCATCATTCATCAAGAAGAGTTCCACGAGAAATTCGATTCTCCGTTTCTTTTCCACCTTTACTTCAATTTTAACCTCCTCCTGAATTAATCTATCCCGCCTTGTAATTGACATAATTTTCGTATCGATGGCGCGAGTGAAGAAAAAGGTAAAAAAGAAAAGACACTCGACTTTTGAAATACGAAAATACGTAAACTCCCTTTCGTATTGTCAGGAAGAGAAAAAAAAAAAAAAAAAAGAAAAAAGAAAAGAAACTTTGCTCGAGAAATAATAGATTTATCCCCGTCGTCGAAATATCGCTATTTAATACCTTAATTTAGAATCCGGTTATAGTATCCTGAAAGCAATCTACGAGCGTCAATACGAAAAGGGGGAGTATTTCGCCAAGCGTTATAACCGACCCCGCCATCCGACAAATCATCGGTGAGCCGAGGGGTAAACGGTGACGCGGCGAAGGAGCACCCCTCCCCTTCCCGAATTTCACAGGCCGGTACGCCACAAATGAAGCACACTTGGGTGGTGCTCGATTTAGCTCGTATCATCCCACATCCTCGCACGGGAGGATGTACGCATCGTGCAAACACTGCCGCTCATCGTACGGCAAACGTGCGCGCACGCACACACATATATATATGCGTGTAATGTGTAATTTCAACGAATCATAGAGAGAGAAAGAGAGAGAGATACGGTCCCCTAGATTCTCCCGGAATCTGGCACAATTGCGTCCACCAACAACCTAACGATAGAAATAATCGTTAACGAATAAAAATGGTTCGAAACGCACGTGACCGCACGTTTCACGTGCCCAAACACGGGAGAGGGGAGGGGGAAGAGAGAATGGCCGAGTACTCGAATCCTCGACAATTCTCCGAGTGTTACGCAACCAAACGTTGCACACCACCCCATCCATCCATCGTACGCATCCTGTTTTTATTTATTATTATTATTCGTAGAAAAAGTGCGGGTATCGAAGAGTGGTGCAGTTACAAATCGAAGAGATGCGAATGATCATCCGGGAATCGCTCTTTCTCTCTCTCTTTCTCTCTATCATATTCCGAGCAAAGTAAATCCGTTTTATCCGAATCGATATGTTAATTGACGTGTAATTCTCACCGCCCATCCATCCATCGTACAAGCGCATCCTGTTTTTATTTATTATTATTCGATTCGTAGAAAAAGTGCGAGTGCAGTTACAAGATAAACTCGAGGATAGACGAATGATCATCCAGGAACCGCTCTCTTTCTCTCTCTGTCTATCCCGGGCAAAGTAAATCCGTTTTATCTGGATTGATATGTGTGAAATATGTTAATTGTTAATAAATGTTAATTATAATTTTCACCGAGCGCCTACCACCCCATCCATCTATCATACGCGCACATCCTATTTTTATTTATTATTATTCGTATCGAAAAAGTGCGAGTATCGAAGAACAGTGCGCAAGTCGAAGAGATGCGAATGATCATTCGAGAACCGCTCTCTCTCTTTCTCTCTTTCTCTCTCTCTCTCGTATTCCGGGCAAAATAAATCCGTTTTATCCGAATCGATATATTAATTGGCGAGCGTCCACCACCTATCCATCGTATCCTCTTTTTATTTATTATTATTCGATTTGTAGAAAAAGGTATCGAAGAGTGATGCAATTACAAAGTAAA
>NW_006263759.1:111437-114753 GCF_000469605.1 Apis dorsata | reverse complement strand
CGCTCTCTCTCTCTCTCTCTCTCTCTCTCTCTCTCTCTCTCTCTCTCTCTGTCTCGTATTCCGGGCAAAGTAAATCCGTTTTATCCGGATTGATATGTTAATTGGCGTGTAGTTCTCACCGAGCTCCCATTAATCTCTTCCCTCCGTGAAAACTATCGTGAAGTGGCCACCACTTCAAGAGAAACCCCCGTGGTGGTGGCACGTGACCCCCTGGGACAAAGGGGGGTGAACAGATACCGGCCACTCGAAATTTCGAATCCCAAGCTCCGAGGTAATGGATTGATCTACAAGAGGCCGAGATATACCGAGAGATACGAGGCATGGAAAAATCGACTCGTCCATGGGATCGGTCGTTTTTTGGGGCCCGGTTTTCAACCCCCTCGCGCTATCTCGTCCGTGTAATTACCCCCCTTCCGTCTTTTGTCGAAGGGAGGAATGGAACAACGTAGTAACCGTCGTAAGCCGGGGTGGTCTCGCGGTTTCGTTTCATCGGCGGTGAAATTTTTAGGTTCGAAGTTTCAAATCGGGGGGAATGGAAAACCGGACGAATTTCACAATTTCGATGTCGAAAATTGGTGGGCCGGTGTACACAGGTAATTATTATTGATACATTCCCGGTAATAATCTCGACGACCCAATTAATACTATCGACATACCGATAGGCGCAGTTGCGATACACCCAATAATTTATCGCGATAATCCCACAATGACCGTAAACTATCGCTCACGCGTGCATTTTCGGCCGATCGCCCGCTAGATAGATACGTTCCGTGTCTTCCAAGCCCGATCGAGCGTGCCTCGCTGCTAATCCGAATCCTGGCCCCGATAAACCTTTATTTTCCTCCCCTCCCCCTCCCCCTATCGAACTTAACACTTTTGCGCTCCAAGCCTTTTTCGATTCCATGGATTTCTTAGCCAACTCGAAATGATTTCACGCGCCAATTAACGTGCGAAACTCTTATATTGTAATATTTTATGTGTGTTTACGTGCAAAGAAAGAAAATTTCTCGAATATTATATAGTCGTGTTCGTGCGATATTTTAATAATAACGTGATTGGCAAGATGGGTCCTCGGTTTGCAAGCATAGCGATAAAACGTCGTTCGATGTCTTTCACCTTTCTTATTTCGTTAAGGGCAAACTGTTTTTCTTCGCTATTTTCCTTCTGTCTATCGTCAATCTCTTAATTAATAACGAAAAATTCGTCTTGAATAATATTAATATCACAATAACGCGTTCTCACATTATCTACTATTTTTATTTTTCGCCTTCCTTTACTACATCTCTATTTCCAATTTCTTAATGAAGAGAAATAATTTATTTAATAAAACTCGTCTTCGCTCCAACTAATTTCATTACCGTATTCCAAAATAATTTAAAACTCAACACAACTTTGAAAATAATATTTCTATTCCCACGACTGTCTAACGTCTAAAATGTAGATCCGCCATCACGATCCAATTTAGAGATAAAAAAAATTCGATAGTACATCATTCCACGCTCTATAAGATCATAAAGAGCTTATAATATAAATATATTGGAAGCGATATTTTAAAAAAATCAAAGGTAAACAAATATTTTCGAATTTCCGCATCGATCCAAGCGGCGCCCGAGAGATCACCTCTGGAATTATCGCATGAGCGGTGGCCGAGAGAGTTCGAGCGCAAAGGGTTAATCCCCGCTTCGAAAAATCCTCTCGAAGGGGAAGATTTTTCGAGGATTTCGCGCGTGCGTGATAAAGATCGTTCTCTTCTTTCAATTAACGACCCTCTTCTCCCTCCCCTCCGGATGTAACAACGAATTAAAGTGGCGGAGTCGGAACAATGAGCGAGAGACTGCGTTCGGTATCGGTTCGAAAATATGTGTACAGATCATATCTCTCCTCTCTCTCTCCCCCCTTCTCCCCTCTCCTTCCGTTTTATCCGCGCCGATACCAACAACCCCCCTCCTCTCCCTCGGCCCACCACCCACCGACACGACCGCTTCATCGTCCTCCCCTCGTGCCCCGCGCCGGGGACGGGCGGTTTACCCGGTTGTAAGTCGACAACTCACTCCACAAACCCGTGCTGCGCGCGAGTCCTGTGTACTCTGTACACTGCGGCGAGTTTGCACGCCGACCGACAGAGAGAGAAAGAGAGAGAGAGCGAGTGGCGGAGGAAAAAAGACGAAGAACGATGAAAAGGTGGAGGATAAATAGAGATAATTCCACTACTCCCTTCGTCTTCGAAGGCACGAGATTCGCAGTCTTGCTCGCCGATATCCGTAGCCAATTGGAGGAAAGTGGAATCGAAGAAAAAGAAAAAGAAAAAGAAAGGCGAGAACCAGTCCGGAGATCGGCGAGTACGCAACAAGGGGAGGGGGAGGGATAGACCACTTTTAGGTCGGATTTAGATTTATCGCTCTACTCTACCTTGGTGGTGAAACACGAGGAAAATGGAAAGCGGAGAGAGAGAGAGAGAGAGAGAGAGAGAGATACAATGGAGTTGAAGGAAGGAGGGAGGGAGGAAGGAGGACTGTTCGTTCGAACACTCCAGGTGGCACTTTGCCACCGCGAGATAAAGAGATGGGGGAGAGTTGCATTTGTATTTCGTGTAATCTCGCGAGTCGGACAGCTTTCGACTTACGAATCCTGCGAAATATCGTGGATTTGTCGGGGATTGAGCGTGCGTCCCGTATATCCGCGTGTTGCGTCACGCGTGTCCAATAATAGCCCGAGTCGAGGTAGAGAGAAAGAGAGGGGAGGCAAGGTTCGCTCGTAAATTATGGAAAAATTCTCGACGTATTTCCTCGATCCGCGAAACAACGAATAGAGCCTCGACAGTAGAGATCGACGTAAATTCGAATCGGGCGCGCGACAAAGAGAGAGAAAGGGAGACTGTCCTCCAGTCCTCAATCCCTTGCTCGAAGAAAGGAGTTGAGTCGGCGAGGCAAAGGAACGAGCAAAGTTGGAACAAAAGGCGCGACGAGGTAAAACAGCAGCGTAAGTAAGCAAGCAAGGAAGCAGAGCAAAGAGGGCGGAAAGAGGGAGGCAAGGGAACGATGGAGAAGGAGAGCAGTGGAAGCCAAAGAGCGGCACTGGCTCGTGTGCTACCAGCAACAGGTGCCCGTCAAACAAACGTTCAACGTCTCTAGCAAACCGTCTCTCTTTCTCTCTCTCTCTCTCTCGCGCTGACCTTCCTCCCTTTTTCCTTTCTTTCTCCTTCCCTCTCTCTCTCTCTCTCTTTCCCTCTCGCTCTTCCCTCGCACGCGATTCCTGGTAATTGATTCGTCGACGAGAACGAACGGGCGCACGACGCGACCGATCTCGACACCATCCG
>NW_006263759.1:110870-111415 GCF_000469605.1 Apis dorsata | reverse complement strand
CTCTCTCTCTCTCTCTCTCTCTCTCTCTCTCTCTCTCTCTCTCTCTCTCTCTCTTGTGAGTAAGTGAGAGTGAGAATGGAGTTTGGTTACTCGAAGGGAAGGGATTTCGTAAACTCGAAGAATTATCGAGTATTCCACACGCATCGGCTGACTTTCGAGTTCGAGGGAGATAAATGAGAATGAAAAAAAATCTCTTACTGCTCGAGGAGAAGTTTTGGGGAAAAATCGGGATCAGGATCAAAATCGTTTATCGCGCACACGGTATCGTTAACTATTTGTCACTGTAATCGATTATAATCGAGCCGCTTATTATTAAGTTTGAGAATGGATTAACAAGGAAAGTCGCTCGCGAAAGGGAACGTATTCGATATTTTCGGTGTTACGAAACGGTACGAAAATAGCGATCTTATTGGGGAACGAAATATAAATGGGGAACGAAATAAAATGGGTTCAGCGGAGATATTACGAAGCAATTAAAATCGGAGCCTGAAAAAAAGTGGACGCAGTTTAATTTTCTCGAGGAGAAAACACCTGCGTTGCCGACA
>NW_006263759.1:109623-110851 GCF_000469605.1 Apis dorsata | reverse complement strand
CGCGAACTCGCCTCGGCTGCGTTACATCAATTTATCCGTCGATCATGGCTGGAATCGGGCGGCCGATGCCGAACCACCGATGCCGCGAGAGAAACGAACGATAAAGAAGGAAAGAAAAACGAACAAGAGAGAGAGAGAGAAGAAAGATTCGAGAACACATTTTCTTACAACCATTCAACGACTTTTCAATAGACGCTTCGTCTCGTTTCCGAAAGGACTACGATACATTGATCGAGGAGAAAAGCGAATACGAAGGTGGAAGATGGCCCACATCTCTATTCGTTCGACTACGAAATTCCTCGAGGTCGTGAATTAGCCGTTCGGGCCAAGCCATAGCGCGAGCCATCGAGGCGAACTCTGGAAGGGCTCCACGGTCTGGCGACCGTAGCACGCGACACCATATGGTCTCCCCCGATACCCATGACCCCTCTTCCCCCTCCCCGCCCCCTATGCACAAAACACGCCTTCCCCGACCGTTCCGCTCGAAGATACGAGATCTTAACCGAAATGAACGACAAAGAATATTCTTCCACACTCAACCGATCAACCATGCATGGATCCAACCACGAAGATCTTATTCCTCTTCCAACCGAGATAAGAAGAAGAAGAAGAAGAAGAAGAAAAGTTCGAAGGCGGACCGATTGACCGTGTTTCGACTCGAGTCGGACTATGTGAACGATTCGAAGCAATTCAAACCAAAAGGGAGGGGAAAAAAGAAGAAAAACAAAAAGAAGAAGAAGAAGAAGAGGAAGGGGATACGGTGTTGCGGTGGTGGAAACTGGACGATAAGTGAAACTCCCAGAGGAGGGAACGGGAACACGGGTTACGGCACCCTCGAGGACACTAGAACGCTCATATCCTAATAGAAACGTAATCGCGTAGTCCTGCACGCTGAATAAATTATTAGCAGGCTTACGGTATGGTAGAGGGTTCGCGCAACGCACACCATATCGGCTGGATTAACGACGATCCGCACCGTGGGACAGTCGAGGATTTATTCGGCCGTGACTCTCCACGCTTATTTATTATTGTTATTAATATTAATAATAATAATAATAATAATAATAATAATAATAATAATAATATTGTTATTATTATTATTGATTCGCCAATTTTTCAGGGCGCGATTTCTATCCGCCTCGAGAGTAATCGCGATATAGATTACCATGCACGCGATGATGCATTATAGGGATTAAAGATGAACGTGTAATATCGTGGTAGCAATCGA
>NW_006263759.1:107655-109583 GCF_000469605.1 Apis dorsata | reverse complement strand
GCAGACATTTCGACGCGCGCGCGCGCGCGCGCGTGTGTGTGTAAAAGATCGAAAGAGAATTATTTGCGTTGGTTTTAGTTTACGCGGGATCGAATATCGATAATAT
Source organism: Apis dorsata (assembly GCF_000469605.1). NCBI lineage: Eukaryota > Metazoa > Arthropoda > Insecta > Hymenoptera > Apidae > Apis > Apis dorsata. The sequence continues at coordinate 109,477 of NW_006263759.1, read as the reverse complement.
CACCATCGATTACGACGTAATTAAACGATTCACGTATCAACGAAAAAGAAAACGAGCAATAACACGAGTAACAACACGATTAATCTTATCGAAAGCTCGGCCGAAATCGAGCTCCCCGTTATCGAACCAATTTCCAGGCAAATGTACAATCGCGCGACTCGGATATTTTTAGAGCGACCCTGAATCTCCTCGTCGAGCCTTCGCGAAATCACAGATATCACAGAGAGGCTACTCGATACAATTATCGACATCGATTCGATCGAAAGAATTTGTGGGGGTTTGAATATTGAACGAATTATACATCTCGAATTAACAATCCGTTGGATCGAGAGGGAGGGAGGGAGGTGAAAAATTCTTCAAAAAATCGTGAAAAGTCCGGTTCTTGGCGATCGAAGATAAACGACAAATCGAGGGAGAGTGCGAAAATATCGGCCCTTTTCCCTCCCTCGCCGACATATTTATCCCCGTTTTGCCGGGTAATTGGTAGGTTTATGGAGCCACGATGTGTCCGGAATCGAATAAAAACTCTGCCCCAAATCGGAACAACACCGATCGACTGCGAAAGAGAAACGAAATTATAAACCTCGAAAAATATCCTCCCAGATTTATCGCCCCCGATAAATCATTATTAACGCAAGGAAGGAGAATTTAAACAGGTGCGAGAGTGTATTTGATTATCGAGAAGCAATTCGTTTTTTTCACCCTCTTTTCCTTATTCGCCACTCGAGGAAGAGACTCACGAACGCGGACGACAAATATTTAACGTTCCTTCTATCGATCGATATTATATTCCATTTACCGAAAGCTCTCTTCCTTCCGTACGTTATGTACGCGTGTCGCGTTTTCGAGGCTAACTGTCCAAACATTTCCCCAATTCTCATCGAATCGTTCGAAAATGCGAAAAAATTTATAATTTCCCCTCTTTCTAATCTCGTATACACCATCCATCCCCCCTCTCTTACGTTTTTTATATCTCCTTCCTCCCCTCATTCCCAACTCCTCGAAACGATTCCCAATTCATTAACGGAGGAGTTAGACAGCGACTAATGTTGTCGAGCGAGATAAATAATCGATGAAAAAGCGGAGAACGGCCATTTCTGGACGGATAGTTTTAAAGGAAAAAAAAAAAAAACGAGGGGCGTGGATGACCATCGTTTTCGGTTTAGAGTTCACGAGGAACAGACTTCGAGTTTTAACTCGAGCCGGACTCTTGGTAAAATCATTATACTCTATAAACCGAGCTCGTAAAGATTACGATCACGAGCGGTCCCTGAGATCATCCACGAGCGTCCATTTCACGAGTTTCGCCTCGAGAAACTGCCAAGAGAAAGAGAGAGAAAGATAAAGAAAGAAAGAAGGAAAAAAAGAAAAGAGAGAAGCGTAATTTACGAGCTAACCTAATTCCATCGTTTTTCCGTCGGTGGCTTTTATCAATCGCGCCGCTCGACTCATATGGGTCCCGATACATTCGAAGCCATTATCGAATCTCGATGTAGGGACAGGGAAACACATTTACTATCGACTGGCATGCGTTTATCGAATCTTTTTCGAGTCACTCACCCAATGCTGCGTTGTTACGACCTCGCCATCCGTTCCGTCAAGGGCCTGCTAAATAAAAAAAAAAAAAAAAAAACGAACAAGAGATCAATTTCTTTCCGAAACGTCGGAGAGAGAAAGAAAAAGAAAGAAAGAAAGAAAGAAAAATGCAAACGAAACGTATCTCGAAATCACCGTTTCGTTTCGTTTCGTTACGATCTACGATCTAAAAGAAAAAAAACTTAAAAGATACTTACGTCCTTCTTCCTCTTCACGGTTCCCGCGC
>NW_006263759.1:102905-105767 GCF_000469605.1 Apis dorsata | reverse complement strand
ATTCGATTTGATTCGAAAGGAGAACACGAGGGAGGGAGGGAGGAAGAAATGAAGGAAAGGCGACTTTCGATACAATCTGTATCGAAATCAATACTTCTTATCAAGCGTAGTTTAACAACTGCCTGATTAGATACTGCTCCCTGGCGCCGTGAAAAAAATCTCCGCTATCTCCTCTCGTTTCCTCGTAGAAACCTTATTCATTTTGCGCGTGCACGTTCCTTCTTCCTTTCCTTTTTCCATTTTTTTCTCCTTTCTCCTTTACGCGGAGAAGGACGAAACAATCCCCCCTTCTTCCTCTCCGATTCTTTCAATAACATCACCCGTGTCGGTTTTTTAATTCCCGATATACTCGAGGATCGTGAGACAATAATCGAAAGTGTTGCGGTTATCCGAGTTTCGACGAATGCGGGCACAAGGCCGACTGTTATCCGTTATTTCGTAACTTCGTCTTCATTTCTCGACTTCTGCGCGTTAACGCTTTTTAACCCGTTTTTCTTTTATCAAAAATATCCCGCGTGCAGATCGTTCCGGCCAATTAATTAACGATAGCCAGGGCGAGGTTGGGCGAGGAAATAGATGGCCGCAGAAGAAGAGAGACTTTATCCATATTCCGGCATAACTTTTCATCCGAACTCTCGCTTAACCTTCCCCACCGTCCTTCCCCCACGATGTATATATTAATATATATATATACACGTATAAATATATGTGTGCGCGTATATAAATACATGGCCGCGAACGAGGGAGAGCGTAAGTGATATTAAAGCCGGAGGTTGACGACGCTCAACCCTCCCGGAATTGGGTAATTCTTACTTCGAGACAAAATGAACTTTCACGATCGCTCCGCGAATTAATTCTCCCCTTTCCTTTGCAACAAACCTTTCTTTCTCAATTCTTTCGCGGAAGGAGAAAATGGTGAAAGAACGACTCGAGAAAAGGAATTTTTATATTTTTCAAATGATGCACGTGTATACACATATATATATACATACCTTTGTTGTTTTAGGGATCTCTGAAGAAATTAAATCCCGGATAAGCTAAACGAGGGAGGGGGATGCTAGCGGTGTTTCCTTAAATGGGAAAATTTAAAAGACGATGAGAACCGCTTCCCAAAAAATATTACTCGGACTAAAGTTTTGGGATTACCTAGTTTGGAGGGATAGCCTAGGGGGCGCGGCGAGAGAGAGAGAGAAGAAGAAGAAGAAGAAGAAGAAAAGGAGTAACTTTTTCTCGGATAAATTTGCCTCCACGACTGCAATAATTATTCCGCCCCTGTTTCTTACGTAATCCCGCTTTTATCTTAAGATTCGGGATGGTCAATTCCTGAGAAGAAAGGGTAGGGAGGGGGAGAGGAGATGTAGAAACATTTCGTTCAATTTTCATCCACGAGTTAATCTTCGATTCAAACACTCACCATTCCGTTGTCCATCGTGGGGCCATACGGCGACTGGAAGCCTAACTTTTCTGCAACAGACACAAAAAGAAAAAGAAAACTTAGAATTAGAGCGCAGCATTTCGTGAGGAGAAGGATGGACGAAATTTTATCCGGCCGATTTTTCAACATCCTTCCGAATTTTCGAAGGGAGGAGATACGTGGAACGTAACGAATACGGTTCAGAGGGGGGGAAAGGAAAGGAAAGGGAGCGAAATAAGGAGACGAGTCGATGGAAAATTAATGCCAGGCATAAATTCGCGCCGCGTCTTTATAAATCAAAACCGCGATCGCGTTAAGAATCCAACCGAGATGTACGCGTTTTCCGCGTTGCGGCTGGGACGCATGCGGAATAAACAACGAGATAAACATTACGAGGTTGCCGCAGTCGAGGCTTCATCCGTTATTAATGCTGCCCGCCACCCCGTGCGCGCACACACACACACACATACACTCGCGAAAGGAGAGGCGAGAACGCGGATCCACGCGCTCTTGCCAAGAATTTATGAGGATCGGCAGGATTTACCTGCCTCGAAAAACATCCCGCCGCGGAAGAATCCCGATTAATTTCGATTCGACGATACTTTATCGTTACATTACCCTATTATTACGCGTTCCTCGTGTCTAACTAAAAAAGGGATGGCTTTCCACGGACGTGTATACTTTCCACCACGTTTCTCCTTATATATGCGTGTTTCAGGACGAAGAAAGGAGAAGCGTTTATTAATTATTTCGAGTAATTCAGGAAGGCAGGGAGAGAGAAGTCGGATCCCACCCCCTCTTATCAAAGTTGTAAGAGGTTGGAAGTCCAGCTGGCCGATAACTAGAGAAAAGGGTGGTAGATGTGCGGTTATAGTGTACAGATATCAGAGTGGAAGGATATATATATATATATATATATATATATCTGTGCGTGCGACGACGATACGAGTGTCCAACTACGCCACTACGATCGGCCGAGGTATAACTATGAATCCTAACAGTTTCGGCTTGCTCGTGACATGTTTGCCGAAGCGTGCACTGCCGAGTCTGCAATATCATGCATCAAAGTACAAGCTAAACCGTGGTCCATCGTGTCATCCTCAGAACCGGTGCAAGCCAGCTCGACCGTTATGACGTAGCGCTGAGCACCGTGTCACGACACGACGAGTTCGTCTTCCACGCTGGCCCTCTCCTGCCGCCGTCACGTATCCATTCGATATCCGATGAAGAATTACCATTACCCTACTCGACTCGATACTACGCTCTACGTAGTTCTCCCGCGTTTACGGTCAACGCGGATCGCTCCTTCGAGAAGAATTGGTTCATATATATATATATATGTGTGTGTACACACGAGATGGGGATTTACGGGTCGGCGATAGCATCTACACGGATTTCGGCCGGCATCAATTCGGCATTACAGCTCGCGAAACGCGCGACACAACCTC
>NW_006263759.1:100302-102526 GCF_000469605.1 Apis dorsata | reverse complement strand
GCGATTTTCAACGCGCGAGACACGACCGCGATTCCGCGGTCACCCCGCGCCTATGTATCACCGCGACACCATCGAATTAGAATTACCTGAAATTATCCCCTCCTACTACCGCGGCGTTGTTATATCCCGCCGAACAACCCTTCGTGTATATCCCGATCCTCTCTATTTCACTTATTGATTCCGGAACGGGCAAATCCGTTGGTAATTCCGAAAAATTCCGGCCTGGATTACAACCAATCTTTCCAAATCCACCGCCAATTCGTGCGGGGAGGCCGAGCTCCGGGACGGGATCAATTAAATCGCGCCAACGCCGCTTCGCCGATTCGCCGCATGAAAAAAAAGGAGGATGGAGAGGGGGGGGAATATCAAATATTACGCGCTGTGGAAATATCAGAAGCTTTGATCTCGTGGGAGAAAAAAGACACGCGACATCGAGCGTGGAAAAACAAGTACGGATGAGAAAAGAAAAAAGAAAAATGGAGGAAGGAGAGTTGAAACGTTTGAACTCACGTCGCGAGCGAATTGCAACGATGAACCGATTATTCGTCGTTCCTTGGCGATCTCTATGCGTTATTCGGGTGTATAGGAAGGAACAGGTGGTAAAAATGCGGCTTAGGCCACCAATGCCGGGAGTTAACGAGGGAGGGGAGGGGCTTAATTAACGAGAGCCGCGTTACACCAATATGGTAGCCGGTTGGATTACCATAATTTTGAGGATGGATCGAGGGATGGATGGACGTTAAGAGACACCGTTACACGCTTGATCGGGCGTACTTAACGGAGGAGACGGAGGATTAAATGTCCCCAGGTAAGTCGACGTTTGGATTCCTCTTACCCGCCAATTTTTTCGACCCGCCTCGAATTTTTGGAGAAACGATCGAGACCCCCGATCCTTATACTTTATACACGATAAAATTACGAATCATTGGCTTGGGCTAACGATGGATCCGTTCCCACGTACATAAACGAGGCGATGCGAATCTCGACGACGAAATTTCGTTTCGCGAGATCGAAAGAAATCGTCAACCCGTTCAAATCGAACGAACGTGGAAGAGAAGGAGCCGCGAAGTGGTATTCTTAAAATCGATGGAGGAAATAAAGAAACACCTGCGCGCGCCTCGGGGAAAAAGTCTTAATTCGATCTTCCCTCTCTCTCTCTCGAGACGCGCTTTTCCCTTAAAAATTTTGTAAATTTCTCAAAAATACAATTGTCCTCGAGTTGAAGGGAAACGGAAGAAATCGCGATCGAAGGAAAGAGAGAGGACGGATCCCGTTACCGGATCGGGATGACGAGAAATGAAGGGGCGACAAAGAGAGATTTAAAATCTCGAGGAGACATAGAAAAAAAATACCTGTGTCCTTTCGGCTATTTCCTTCTGCCGATCCTTTTTGCTCCAATATTTGCGGGACACCCGATACACGCCACACTGGCCAGACCCACGCACCCCAACGAGCCCATTTCTATGGGAGAATTCGCGTGTGTACCATGCCGGTGCACGGTGCCACGCGACCCAAAAGGGTGTTCCAGGCTCTCGCAGGTAAGCGTGAGAGAGGGAGGGAGGGAGGAAGAATGGGAATGGAAAGGGGAAGAGAGAGAGAGAGAAAAGGAGTTCGCGGAGAATGGGGAGAGGGAGGAGAAGCTTTGCCACCCTAGGGGCCCTCGACCCTAATGGTGGAGGGGGCACTACGCGCACCAGAGGGAGGAAGAATAGGAGACCAGCGGAGAAAGATGAAAAAAATGTGAAAAAGAACTCCAGGTAGACACTGGTGCTCAACCATTTTCATTTTCGAATCGATCCATCTATCGTATCCTTCCTATCGATCGATCGATCATCGCGCTAACGTATACGTCGTTTCGTTGATTCGAGTTGATTCGTCCAAAATGCAAAAGAAATTTGCATCCAAGATTTTTTGAATCTCGCTCTCGTTTACGACAAGGACTGAATATAACAATCGAAAGACGCGCGTGCACTTATTCCTCGGCCCTCGAAGAGAGCGTCGTATCCCACGGAGAACGCTCGATGGAGAAGAGGAATTTTCGAAATTTCGTAGAAAAATATTCCTCGTGGAAAGACACCCTCCCCTCCCCAATCATGGTCGAGTAGCGTTACTTCTAGACGTCGATCGGATTCCGTTCTCCCATTCGGGGAGAGTGGAGCGAAACACCAGTATCTCGGTCGGAAACCGTTACTTACTTTCTGGAATGGAAGATAGCAGGAGCGGT
>NW_006263759.1:98302-99019 GCF_000469605.1 Apis dorsata | reverse complement strand
CCATTCCCTCCAGAGAGAGGTGTCGAACATCCCTGGAAACATCGGGGAAAAGCGAGAGATCGATAGAGGAGGATCGATAGGGTGGAGAGGAAAGGTTGGGAAACGTTCTCGAAATGGATTATCCGACGGGGAGTATCCTTCTGGGAGGGCTCGTTTTGCTCCGTCTTCGTTTGGAACGGGTCCAACTCGGTGTCTCCGACCAACGATAAACGCGAGCAACGTTCCCCGCGAATTTTAGGTGTAACGACACTCGAGGCATCTTTAGAGGCTTTGCCGAATGCCAAAAGCCTTCCAACTTTCGCGCTCCTTCGAAGTGGAGAGATAGAGATAAACAGAAAAACCGAGAGAGAGAGAAAAGCTAAGACCAAAAGGAGTAGTAGATGGTGGATGAGTCAACGTTTGCGAACCGGAACAAAGGGAAGCGAAGTAGCAAAACGCGATTCCGCGATCTCGACGAAGAGCGCGCCTAAATGGAATAAAATAAGATCTCGTTGTTGAAAAAAAGAAAAAAGAAGCAAATTCAACTCTTATATGCGTGTATGTGCGCGCGCGCTCCCGTCCATCGGCACGTGGCGTACACGTGCTCCGGTTTCGCGCTCCGTCTCTCTTCCTCTCGTTCCCGTTCGCACGGCTAGGTTAACGCGGCTTTTCATTCACGGAGGTTCACGCGAAAGCGGCGTGGCGCAAGAGGACCACCGGCAGGGCTAAGGTTCTCGA
>NW_006263759.1:89588-98072 GCF_000469605.1 Apis dorsata | reverse complement strand
GCGATCAACAGGTGAGAGGCTGCCGCCGCCATTTTCGCCTCTCCACGTTTCACCAGCACGCGTTCTCACGCGCGTCCACGTCTACCTTCTTCTCCTTCCTCCTCAGTTACTCTCCGCGTTCGATCGGGGAAGAGTAAGGAGGATTGGATTGGAAGCGATGGACGGAGGTGTTATTTCCTCGAGAGAGAGAGAGAGAGAGAGATTGTCCAGAAGGAGGTGGAAGGATGATCGATAGAAAATCGGTGGGCGAAGGGAGTTGTGCGAGAGAGGAATCTCCGTTTCGAGATTCCATGGAATTCCATGGGTGGAGAGGCGGGCCATTGAACGCGTTGGAAAGTAACGGCGAGGAGTCGAGGACAGTGGCACCTGCCAAAAAATCAGAGCCCCCTTTTCTGGCTGGCGCCAGAAGCCGAATGCACATTTGTTCGAACCCCGGTGTCGCGTGTATATACGCGTATATACACGTGGGCCGAACTTAACGAAATCTGGCCAGATGTCTATTCCGAACGTGATACAGGTCGGCACCGGTATAGACCCGACACGAGCACTTGTGTACACCAGAGTCCACGGCTTTTCGCCGATTACGATTCGTTACAGGTGGGACGCGTCTCTCTTTCCCCCTCTCTAACCGGTAATCGTTCGTGACTTGTCGATTTAATTTCGAAGAGCAATGAAAAAGATCGGCTTCTCTCTACGCCAATGAGACGAGAACAGAATATGATATGATACAACTCCGTATAGGTTAGTTAATTATCGGTCAAACTGTTAGACGATTCGAATATTCTCGCCAAAAAAAAAAGAAAGGAAAAAGGACTTTGAGAGATGTTGAATTGATCGGGCGAGAAGGGAATGACAAGTACGTAATTTTTTTTTTTATCGATCCTTTTTCGGTAACCCAATTCTCGCGATGGTTAATGGAGTTTTGCTCTTGCTCTCGTGAAGCATGGCGAATTTATCGAGAGCAGTGGAGAGGGAGGGAGGCCGCAAGGAGACGCGAAATTGTCGGCCGTGGCGGGGAAAAACGGAGAGGGAGGGAGAAGGAAAATGGAAGAGAAGCGGAGAGTTTGAGGACGACGGTGTGTTTCACGGTGTGGCAAATTCATATCGACCATAACGGGAGCGCGGCGAATGGCGGCGTATGTTCGGTAACGAGGGACTTGCATTAGTCAGGAATTCGAGTCGCGGCACTCGCCCGTTTCCTCTCCTTCCCATTGCGTCTCGTAGCCGAACACGCCGATCCTAACACAAGTTTTCGATAATCCAACACAAGTTTTCAAAGGATTTCGTAAGAAAACGAAGCGCATCCCAAGATGGAATCCCTTCTATCTCCTGGATCGCTTGTGCAACTCGACGATGACCTTAGACGCGGTGGAAAAAAATATAGAACGCGGGTTCGAACGGGGAAAAATATAAACGCATATTGAATTCGCGCTCGTATTCGACGAGTGGACTAACATCATCCCGTATACAAAGCATACAATTACATACGAATATATCATTAGGCATTTTATCATTAAACGAATTTTTATTCCTCTCCGAGTTGAAAGATAACGAGAATCGTAATAGCTGAGTAACAGCATCTACGCATTTCGCAGAGAGAGAAAGAGAGAGAGAGAGAGAGAAAGAGAGGATCCGCCTGTTTCGAGACGCAATAGAGAGGCGCGATCGAAAAAAATCGCGGGGAACTGAAAAGTCGTCCGGAACGATTACGAATTTTTCATCGCGAATAATAAAGTTGGAGATAACGCGGCTCGAGATCTCCGCGTGACCTATCGACACTGGCGTAGCACGAGCACGAATCGAATGGAACGGAACGGAACGGAACGGAGGGAAGAGAAGGAGGAGGGGCGGAGGACGGTGTTCCACGGAGACGAGGAAAAAACGATCGTGATGCTCAGTGGGAGGATGCTCGTTGGCGGAGAAAGGGATTCGAGTTGGGGCGTCGAGGGATGAGGGGTCGAGGCCGGGAGGGGTGGAAGCAGATGCTCATCGGGCCCCTCCTGTAAATGTAGATTATGCTCATCCTTGATTTGTGTGCGCGCGCGCCCCTACGTGAAATGCACTCGGCCTTTCCTAAGAGCTGGATCGCAGGAAACTCATCTAACCGAATCGTTGTAAAATTTTTCCCCAATTTATTTCTTCCGAAAAGTGTCCAAAAATTAAGTCCGCGTATCTTCAGTGAACGCGGTTTTTCGCGTGATTCGTTCGAAAACGAATTGTTTAAACCGAACGCGTACTATTTAGAACGAATATTAGACGAAATTCCAGGTGTTGGAGTCACATTTCGAAGTTACATTTTCGTTGCTACAGTTGCGAAACCATCCATTGGTATATATCTTACATTGAAGATTTTACGCGAGCTATTGCGATACCAAAGTCGTGTGCGAGGCGCGTGTGCGACCAATAAGCAAGGCGAGAGAAAAGGAGAAAGAGTGAAAGAGAGAGCAAAGGAGAAGGAGGTAGGAAGACGGGAATGAAATAGTGGGAGTGAGAAAGAGAGGAAAAGAGAAAGAGAGAGAGAGAGAGAGCAAGAGGCAGGTGCATCACGGTGACACTCCCTCGATAATTCACCTGAGAGAGAAAGAAATAGATACAGAGGGAAAGAGATTGCGCGAGAGAAAGAGAGAGAGAGAGAGAGAGAAGCAAGAAGTAAGAAGGGAAAAAGAGAGAAATTGAAGGGACCGAGAGATGGAAAAAGAAAGAAAGAAAGAGAGCTAAGTCACGAGTGTTGTGTCTGGAGCTCGTTTATGGTTGTTCGCTCAAACTCTCGCTCCGGGGAACGAGAGAGTTTCAGAAATGGCGCTCTTGAGTCAGATCGAATCAGCTGCGTTTCCCTGCGAGAAGGTTGATACTTGTAATACCTGAGAGTCGTACGGATTCATCGCAATACAAATCTGAAACGAGATCATTCGATGAACGATTCCATTTTCGAATCAAAAAATTAGACCAATGTTTACTCATCGAGGAAATCGAACGTTTATATCTTCTTCTTCTTTTTTTTTTTTTTCTTTCTCGCGTTTCGTCGATCGACAAAGAATAATCGATACGAAGTATTCACTCTTGAATAAACGCGTCGTAGACGGTAAACGTTTTATCGTATCCACGGTTTCCCGAAACAAACTCCGCTTCAGGTAAATTTACTCGTGAGTCACTGTCTGATAATTTTAGATCGAATCGACCATTAAAATTTACGCTTCTGTTTCCGCCGCATTACGTGCAATTTTGAACCGTTTTCCCGTCTTGACGTCGCGCGAAAAACTTTGGAACACAACAACTCGTTCCATTAACGGATAAGCGTCGAAACGTCGCTTATCCGTATAAACGTTTCTTCCAAATGGAAGGAAATATCCGTGGAATGTACGCCGAGGTTTTCGCGTATTTTTAGATACCCTTGCACTTGAACGATGCGCCCTGACCCTTCGGATATTGAACAATGAACGAGGACGCGGTACTCGTGCTCCGAATCAAATTGCTCGATTCGAAGAAACGCCAGTCATCCTCTGTGTGTCGACTCGTATACAATGTTTCCGCTCAAAGTGGCAATCGTTGAAATTAACAGGGGCGAAACGAGCGAAGAATTAACTGGATTGTTGGCAATTGGCGGCCGCCTCGACAGAACAATTGACGCTTAACGAACTTGACACCGCGTGCGCTTAAACATCGGAATATAAATGAGTAAGACGACGATCGATCCCAAACAATCGACTCGATATTTTCGAAATTGCTCGGACCGCACTTCAAACATCGTGTCAAACTCGATACGCCGCCCGACCAACGAATCGTATATCTAATCTCCGATTAAACACGAGCTCGCTGCGTGTGTCGACATATCAATCTAACGCGACTCGTCTAATGAGAAAGAAAAAAACGTTTAATTCGGTTGGTCGAGTTTGTTATACTACTTTGATGACACGAAACATTTCCTATCGACTAGGGAGAACATTTCGTCGAGGCAACCATGCACCTCCAGCGTTTTCCAAACAGCATCCGCAAGCTAAGCAAACATCCGAGACACGGTCGACCAACTATCCCGAGGGACAAGCAAACAGTTGACTTTACAATTCCCTTTGACCAACAATTTTCGAATGATTTCGCTCGCATCAAGACTAAATGACACTGTTATCCTTATTAAACTTATCTCTAATAAATCAAAGCTCAACAATGCCAAAATCTTGATGTTAGATAATATCGTTTTTTTCGAAAACAGATAAGAATATTCGATCACGAGCGTACTCGTAAAAAAACGAACACGTGCTGAAATTGACGTTGCAATTGTCGCGATAAAAATGAGAACCCCTTTAACCACAATTCGTGCAACGGTCACGACGCAACAGCTCTGCGAAAGAAACTGTTTCTTTCTCAGGCAGGTGTATGAAAAAAGAAAAATAAAAAAAAAAAACGTACTAGTCGCTATCCACGACAGACTTTCCAAAGCTGTTTGCCGAAGAAAAGATTTCGATTTATAGTTTCTTACATTACATCCGAACGATTAACCTCTAACGATTTCAACGGCGTCGTGAGGACACGTGGTACATGATTGAGGGTTCGCCCAATCATAGATCAACTTTTGAAAATGAAATAAAATGATAAATATCGTTATATGAAATAAATAATAATCATCCATAATGATCCTAAGATCACTCATCACAGATGTATCGCAAACATCTCACGACAATATTCGTATCGACTGAACGTTGTTGCACATGACAGCGGATGAAAGAGCGACTAAGATAGAGTCTCTGATGTCTAGGTTATGTCGACGATATTCCACGATTCCTAATCATTTGAATAGCATTTTTTTTTTTTTTGTATACGAGTATAAATGAACGAAAGAACGATAATAACGATGCAAATGAAGAAACACAATGAAGAACAGATCTCTCTCAGAGGGTTAGTTCACTACGACGGGGCAGCACTGTCCAAAGCACTGACAAGCAAACCAAAACACAGAACGGAGCGAGTCAGCCGAGAGAATCGTCCGGCACGGATCCTTGACGTAATCGGGGCTTCAATCGACCAAAACACAACACTCAAATTTACCTAATCCTTCGAGGAGTAACTCGTTGACACAAGAAAACCACTAAAGCGACGCTTATTGGATTTAATACATAGTGCTTTCGCAGAAGACACTAGACACAAGAGACTCCGCCGCTCTATTTTCACACGGCACATGCACAGCACAAGATTTTCACGATTTTGACTCGAAAGAGTATTTGTTTCGTAACTGACGACACTCACCGGGATGCTTATTGGCGATCTTATTGAAGCAGTTTTGAAAGACCTCGTAGAGATGCATCGGCTCGTCGTCGCTGGCCGCCATGTTTTCACGAGACGAGAAAACGAGTGGATGTCCGTGGTTGAGGCGAGTGGGCACGGTTTCGCGGTGTGGCCGCGCGTGGAGCCACCCTCCTCCAGAAACGGTCACGCACACTACTGAACCACACCGCCTCACCGATGCGGCTCTTATAGTCCATCAGTGGCGCCACTCTTCCTTACGTTGTCGCTACGCGGCTACTTTGAATATCATATTTTCCTCATTCGATACCTTCGCAAAAATGTGTTTATCGTTAGATCAAATGGATGAGTAAAATAATATTATTATTTTATGAATAATTAATAATTCAATAATTAGTTCTTTTCATCAGTTATAAGAACAAGTGATTTACTTGTTAATAAAAAATAAACATTTTCAATTATAAATTTAAAGATTATAATCCATAAAAACCTAAGGAATTCGGGCATTTTTTTGTTACAGTGAAGATTTTTATTCATATGTTGCGAGTACATAATAGATTTGATGTATGAAACGTATAACTAAATTTATTATTATATTGTTATTGTTATTATTCTATATTTCTTTATATTTTCACGTTTCGATATAATTATATTGTTATTTGCATGTTTATATACATAAATTTATTTCTATTTTGCATTGTTAATCGATATTGAAAATCCTGATATATACAATAAATAAAATAGATTTTAATGTCATGATTATAGATGCGCGTACTTTTTACGAGCTACGAGAGATACGATAATGAAATCGCGTAATTTTCGACGTATCGAATTTTAGAAACGTCATGTTGTATTTTTAAACTCCAGCAAAATCGGAATTTTGTGGAATCGGATGAGATATGTCCTCGTAATCCTGTCGACCAAAGCCTAGAATAGAAAAACGTTCATGAACGTCTGTTCCCACCCCCACTAAAAATTATAAATCATATATACAAAAGACAAGATAAAACAACATAAAACATTTCAAGATGGTTGTACATAAAATTCGTGCATTACAAACGATCTTTCCTCCTCATAACAAGCATTATGATGAAAAATAAATATTCCTATATCAATAATTTAAAACAATTACTATGCAATCTAATATGCATACAAATGAAAAATGATTTCATGCACCTACTTAAAGCATAATTTTGAAGAAGCAATGCAGGCCTATAAAACATCTGTATCCAATGTATTACTGACCCATTGCAGGATTTGTAGTGAACATTGTGGCTAAACATCCACCTCTTGCTTGGCCTATTCGTAGAAGATATATGCTTGTGATGATGCGAGCAATCATGTTTAAGATCATAATCGCTGCACTAAACTTCTCAGATGCATCTACAAGTTTGTGCGATCAGATAGATACATCTTCTGCATAGGAAGGTTAATCGACAATATAATTTGGAAAATTTTAGGTTAGTTTTCAATTCAATAGTAGATAGCACTAACTTACACGTTGTTGGAAAATAGACTGCTAATGTTACTACATCAAAAAATATGGAAAGTACATTTATAAAAAGTGCCTAAAATATATAATTCTATTACAAACATAACAATTAAATTAAAATTATATATAGAACATATTTCAATAACCAAATGCTTACAAATTGTAGAGGTTCATCTGATTCAATATTGTGAATAGCCCACAATAAGCAGACGAAGAAAAGGAAATTGTAAAACATTACAGATTTTGGACACCAATGTCCCTGAATGCCCCTAAAAATTTATTGTTTAACTATATAGTACAAATATGACACTCTATACAAAAGTGATTCACAATATGTCTATACTTCTAAAATTATGCAGACTAATATACAATAAACAAAAAATTTATTCTTACCATGTTACTAGGACTAAATGAATTGCAAATATCACCTGAAAAAATCCGACAAGATCATAAAAAATGATCTTAAAATGCAAAGTAAGTGGATATTTAAGCAATGATGTTTTGAAAATATATTTGCAATATTGCAAAAATTGTCTTGATACGAGAAATTTGTCAAATAAATTATTCTTTCATTGCCGTGCCTTGTATAATTATATTTTTTATATTTGTATAATTATATTTTATTCATTGGGAAACATGCATAGTCGAATGAACTACGCAAAAGTCTTCTTGAAATATAATTATTATTTTAAAGAATTATCTGATATCTGTTCTCATAATTGGACATTGAGATATTTGATGGAAATATTCACCATGGAATCGCGAGAGCCAAAAGCGATAAGCAAAAGGAAGATATAACAAATATATGACGTGCAACGAATTATATTTTAAATAAAAAAAAGCAAATAATTCTAGAATAGAATATTCTAAGAAAATGAGCAAAGTAACGAAGGTCGAATGAAATTTACCTTTAAGGGATAATGGGATATACTAGACATATCCGGCATTTTTTAACCTTCGAAATTTTTTTCAAACTTGACCTGAAACTATTTCGACTTCTTTGCTTTTACGATAATTATTGTTAATTATTTGTTAATCACGCCTAATGGTTCACAAATATATCAAAATATATTTTTTAAACTTTTTATTTCGTTCAAACGTTTCATCAATACAACACAAAACGAATACTGCGTATAATACTTCTATAATGACGTCTACGAAAAGTACATGATTCAGCGCCATCTATGAAGCAAGAGACGAACAAATTATTCGAATTTATTAAGAATTTAACCTTTTTATTTTATATTTCGATATATTTATAATCGAATTGAAAAAAAATAAAAAATTTAATTTTAACGATTAACAAAAATTTTATTTTTCTTTATATTTTATTTTTATTAAAAACAAATAGAAAAATTTAATAATTTTATTTAAATTCTAAAACATATGTTGATTGACCTTTTGTGATCTGAAAAAAATTATCTGCTTACAGTTCTTCGATAAATGCTATATACTGCTAGATTACTGTCGTCATATACTAAACACTAGTTGTTAATCTGTGAATAACTTCATTGAGATGATAGTGTTCATAAAATAAGGAAATAATATATGTTATAATATCGTATAACGTGTTCAAAGTATAGTAAATATAGTACTTACGTGTATATTGTGATTCATAAAATTCGAACGAAAGAAGAATCGTTAGAAAAATATGTTAAGTAAGGGAAATCTTTTTATAAAAAATTTAGGTTGTACCATAAGAACGTTTCACAATAAAGCAATTGTTATTGGTAATGTACAAAATACTAAATCTTCGA
>NW_006263759.1:86349-89536 GCF_000469605.1 Apis dorsata | reverse complement strand
ATATATATATATATATATACACATATATACGTATATTCATTTCATTTATAAACAAAACATCGTAAGATTAATTTATTAAATTTTTCATTTCCGATTAATATTATATTATTAATCTAAAATAAGTTAAAATAAGTTCATGAAATGTTGCATAATATTAATATTATGATCTTTTTCTTCTTTATCTAAACAAAATAAAATGAAATTGTTCATTTAAATGCATTAAAGCGTAACATACGCCTGCGCAATTAACACACAATGATTAAGCGCGTATTACAAACACTGTATGTTACGCATGTTCTTTTTCGATAAAAAAAAAAATGATGAAATCGATTAAAAATAGTGGGAACGATATTTGAAATAAAATACTAATAAATAAAATACTACTAATAATAAGAATAAGAATGATAAATAGAAACGAATAATGGAGATTAAACATGTAAACAAATTTTTAGGAAAATTACGTTCAAATGGAATGTGCGGTGAATAGGTTAAAAAGCACAGTTCAAAGAATTGTAGAAGGTGGAAAACAAAAGGCGAAAGAGAGGCATATGAAAAAAGGAAAACTTCTAGCACGAGAACGAATTAATACGCTTCTCGATCCGACATCTCCTTTCCTCGAATTTTCTCAATTAGCTGGTTACGAATTATACGATAAAGAGGAAGTACCAGCCGGTGGAATTATTACCGGTATCGGCAGGATAGAAGGGTAAGTACCGTTTGAATAAAAAAATGACTCGATAAAATATATATTTTTTTTTAAAGAATACGTTTCGTTTCGAATCAGGACCGAATGCGTAATAATCGCAAATGATGCAACTGTAAAAGGAGGTTCTTATTATCCAATAACGGTAAAGAAGCAATTAAGGGCTCAAGAAATTGCGGAGGAGAATCATTTACCTTGTATATATTTAGTAGATAGCGGTGGTGCCAATTTAACTAAACAAGCTGAAATATTTGCGGATAAAATGCATTTCGGTAGAACTTTCTTTAATCAGGCAAGAATGAGCGCAAAAGGAATCGCGCAGATCGCAGTAGTAATGGGAAGTTGCACAGCAGGTGTCCGATTCTCTTTGATTCATTCTATTTGCCCCTTTTATTGTAAATATTTTTATATCAATTATTCACATCGTCATTTAATCAATTTATACAGGTGGTGCATACGTACCGTCAATGGCTGACGAAAATGTAATCGTCGGCAAGGAGGGAACCATTTTTTTGGCTGGTCCACCTTTAGTAAAAGCTTCGACGGGCGAAGAAGTCACTGCGGACGAATTGGGTGGCGCGGATCTTCATTGTCGGTAATTGACAAAATACATTTTTAACTCGTCATTTCTTTCACTATTTGAAAAGATTGGAAAATTGATTTTCAGGATTTCCGGAGTTACCGATCATTACGCTGTAGATGATATTCACGCCTTGTTCTTAACCCGGCAAATTGTAAAGGATTTAAACAGGCAAAGATCGATGCACGTTAACGTGAATAAAAATGTGGATATACCGTTACATCCTGTCGACGAAATTTATGGAATAGTCGGGTTGAATTGGAAGCAATCGTACGACGTGAGAGAAGTGATCGCAAGGATCGTCGACGGATCAAAGTTTCGCGAGTTCAAAGCACAATATGGGGAAACATTGGTCACAGGATTCGCGAATATTTACGGTTACCCCGTGGGAATAATCGCGAATAACGGTATACTGTTCTCGCAAGGCGCGTTAAAGGGTGCACATTTCGTGCAAATCTGCGCACAAAGGAAAATACCACTTATCTTTTTGCAGAATATTACAGGTATATAATATCTCTCGTTGTATAAAATTGCAGCTTTCCCACGAACGATGCGTACAGCGATTTGTAAAAAAATTGCAGGATTTATGGTGGGCAAAGATGCCGAAGCCGGAGGCATTGCCAAAAACGGTGCAAAAATGGTGACTGCCGTTGCTTGTGCCCAAGTACCTAAAATTACAGTGGTAATCGGTGGCTCGTTCGGTGCAGGAAATTACGGTATGCAACGTTACACTTAATAAATCACTGTTCGAACACTTACGTTCAATTTGATTAAAATTTAACGTAGGTATGTGCGGTCGAGCTTATTCACCGAGGTTTCTCTATACCTGGCCAAATGCCAGAATATCCGTGATGGGTGGAGAACAGGCTGCCAATGTACTGATTCAAATTAACAAGGATCAACGTAAACGCGAGGGGAAGCAGGTAATGACAGATCACGATTTCGATCTCGATTTCATTTAAACCGGTACATATAAATTTTCACTCGACTCTTCATAGTGGAGCGTGGAAGAGGAGGAAAAATTGAGGGAACCGATATTGAGGAAATTCGAAGAGGAGAGCAATCCATATTATTGTAGCGCTAGGTAGAATCTATCTATTATTATTAGACTAAGAGACTAGGAAAAGTTATCCGCGTAAATTATTTTTTTAGGCTTTGGGACGACGGTGTGATCGATCCCGTTGACACTAGGGTAGTATTGGGTCTCAGTTTGTCAGCGGCGCTCAACGCACCTATACCGGAAACTAAATTTGGAATTTTCCGAATGTAACAACGAATATCACAATCTACAATCTGGAAATCCGTGAAATTATGAAAGAGCGATCCAATGTTCGTTCCGCGAACGTTATTCCGACGTTCTGTCCGATATTTTACGCCAAAGACGTGTAAATATATATTTTTTTATACATTATTCTATCACTTATACACTATTACTGAACATTCCAAATATATATATATATATATATATAGATACCTTTGTATTGTTTCTATGCGTACTTTTATTAATCTTCTCTTTTCTTCCTTTATGCGACTAAAAAATAAAGACGCTTCTCTGAATGAAACGCTTACGCGCGTTTCCACTCGTCCTTTTACGGTATTATTTTTTTACATATTCGCGTATATTCCCTTATAATTATATTGAGATTACAGCAGCAATTAATTCACTTATAATTGTCTAAAAGTTAAGTCACATCACGTTGTTACAGCTCGTCGCGCGACTAGGTCATCCGACATTCTCCGCTCGCAAAGGCCAATTTTTTTTCTGGCAGTATAGCGGCTGTATTATTTTATTCGCGGTTATTCGCAGGGGAACACAGCTGAAGGGGAACGCGTGGAACAATGCGTGGATTAATAAAAGGAGTGAAAAAAATTTGGCGGTCGCAGAGCGGAGAAATTTCTTGAGC
>NW_006263759.1:82576-86086 GCF_000469605.1 Apis dorsata | reverse complement strand
TTTTTTTTTTTTTTTTTTTACGATAACATTTTTCTACGATCTTTATTAATTCGTTCCATTAACATTATCCGAGATATCGTCCATTAATAATAAACTTAGCTTAATTTCGGACAATGTTATCGGAAAGACGATAACTTGATCGTAAAACTCGATCCGACGTCGAACAAAATGGATGATGCATCGATCAATCTTGCTTTTCCTACGTGGAAAGGGAAAAAAATTATACTAACATCCGGCAAAGAAATTCGATCTTCATCGGTTTCCACTATTCCGCTCGANCCTGGCCGGTTCTCGATTCTACTCTCTATTTACAATCAAAAGAAAAAAAAAAAAACGATCGTTCGTCGGTTCACGGATCGTCCCCCTTCATGAACCTTTTTATAAAAATTTGCAGAGGCAGAGAAGAAGGAGAATAAAGGACAAGATCTTCGTCGTCTCGCAGCAGGCGGAGGAGGAACCGTTCATCTCATTCGTTTCTGTAACCTTGTACTTGAACTGTTCTTTGACTTCTTGCGCTATGAAAGCCCTCTCCTCCGTCCTAATCGTCGTTGGACCAGCTTGATCTCTCACCTCTTCCGCGATCACCGCCCTCGCTTTTGTCCTGTTCTTCCCTCTTCTCACGTACAATTCGGACAGAGCTGGAGATCGAGGGGGAAAAATTTCAAGATTAAACAAGATTTCGTAACAAAATTTTTGGAAAAGGAAGAAGAAGGAAATCCTACTTTTGTCGATCACCGCGTCCTCCTCGAAGTCAACTTTAATAAGAGCGGACATTGTCACCTCGAACAGCTTGTTCTTGTCGGTATTCGAGACATCGATGGCCCTCCTCCTCCTCCCGAATCCAATTTGCCCGTTGCTGCACTCGATCTGAAACAACGTAACGGCGTAAATGTCGGCCTAACGAATATCCGGCGGACGAATATTTGAACAAGCTTCGCTTAACGACGCCACGCGTGTAACGCGCCAACATTAACATACCCCTTGGCACTTGTCCAAGCAGACGTTAACAGTGCCACGGAACTGGACGTAAGTGCTTTCTGGAAACTTGAAAGCGCGGAATTTCGCCGTCAAAAAGTCACCGTCCACAGTGTTGAAATTCTCGAACAGATACGGATCCACGGAGCAACTGGCGGCACAAACAATAATTCTTATTATTCCCTATGTTCTCGATCAAAAATTATCATCATACAATCACGATATTACATATTATTCTACGAGAATAAACGCTCACCCGTTGATGATAATAGTCTCCTCCTGCGACTTGGTATCCGTGACAAGCATGTAGGTGACCAACAATCCGTAAACAGGCGCGGATCCGTTGTCCAAGAAGATCTCCATCTGCAAAGGCGTGCCTGGGCTAACGTTCAGCTCTCCGGTGACCAGATTTCCGCCTTGCCTCACACCGACCCCCAATATCGGTACGGGCGCCGATTCGGAGATCTCCCCTCTGATGTCGATCACGCTGCGAGATAAAAGTGTGAGCGAGTTAAATCTCGAAGGAATTCGTCGCGAGACGCGAAAGGTCGTTCGATCGTTCGAAATAAATTGTCGAGAATAACGCCATCTGGCAGATGGATGCCTATCGAACCATCGGGAGGGACGCGATGTTGTTCGAGTGTAATTTCCGGGTGGAAAAAAGTGGCGACAAATATTCAATGGTCGGCCGAGGGAAAATTAACCTGTTTGCAGAAGAACGGGAACGGCAAGAACTGTATTGCCTGTGCTACGACCTGGGCCACTTTCGACAGTCATCGAATCTTACCTCGATCGACCTGAATCGTCTTGAAACCGCTTCTGCCGACTCATCCGTCGTTTCCGTGAAACTACGTTCAACTACGATTCTTTCTGTACGAGAACGAGCCACGAACGGTACCACTAAAGACGGGCGACGATAATGATGATGATGATGATGATGATGACGAAAAAAAAAAAAAAAAGAAAGAAAAGAAAAGAAAGGAAAAAAGTAGGGACGACGATAAAGTTTCCGTTCGAACAACGCGTTTGTTCGTTCGTTCGTCGTTTCGATCGTTTTTATCGTAATTGATTGCAACTCGCATCTGTTCGACGGATCGAATCGAAGAGAGAGCAAATATCCGAAGAATTTTCGAGTTCGTCGTTCGATCATCCCTCGATTCGCGGGCGGCCGAATGTGATCGCATCCAATCGAGCAAGCACGCAATTCCATCGACTTCTCGGAAGAAGAAACAGTTATCAAGATCGAGAAAGAATTTTCCCGCGTGTGCGTGGCTCGACACCATCCCGGGATCGAAGAGGCGAGATAACCACGTGATAATTCAACAATAAGAATTTTACGGCTTCCTGGTTGGGAAGGCGACATCGACAATCCTTCTCTTGCCCCCCCCCCCCTCCTCCCCCCTATCCCTCTATCCATCCTTCGTACGATTCGCGCAATACCGAGCTACGATCGATTAGTGTCAATAAATTAGCGGCGGGAATGGGAGAAAAATTGCGCGTGTACGGCTGACAAGCTGCCGAGGATAGTAGTGTGGAGCAGGGAAAGAATGTCAACCGGCTAAGTCAGAACTTTCATCCGCGGAAAATAGTTGGAAGAAATCCCTTTTGACGTACGTCTAACTTGTCGTTTGGTTAAAATTTATTCCTCTGTTCGTTTCAGACTGAGATAAAGATAGAAAAGTTGTAAATACGCGAAATGAATTTGATAATTGAAATTCGCTATGGAAGCTGAAAGAAAAAATTCATCGATTCAGCGAGTATTATATATATATATATATTTGATCTGTTATAAGATCTCGTTCAACGTTTAAAAAAAAAAAATTGTAACCTCGAAACCGTTTCGAAGAGATCGTTAGCAACTCTTAAACGACGCATTTACGTATCGCCGGGTGAATAAAAGAAGATTCTCGTTGGATGCACGCCCGCTAGAAACGTTTTACGCGAGGAGAACGCGACCGGAGAATACGAATGGTTTGCAAAGTGAGTTTTATCGAGCGAGCGGGGGGAGGGAGAAGGAGCAGGAGGAGGAGGTGGAGGAGGAGGAGAGAATGGGGAAGGGGGAGACTCTGTGACGCGATGTATACGAGGCTAAAATTACATTTCAGGTTTTCCAGCACCTGCGCGTATAGCTTCGACAAATAAATGGAACATGGAATCATGAATCAAACTGGTGACCAGCGACAAAACGTTCATCTTCGTTTCAGATCGCTCGTTTGCATCGGAGGAAGTCGATACTACGATTTTATTCGCGACACCACTCTTCCCTCTTTCTAATTCGAAATCGGAGGTTTCGATACGGCGTATCAGTCGAGCGAAGAAAATATAATTTAATTTTAATCTCGCGGAAAGCTTGTCTTGTTTCGATTAAAGTACGCAATGTTTTGCTTGATAATAAGCGCGAAGCGGGATAATTAGCACGCAGATTAAACTCATCTCGTTTTATTCATTGCTTACATAAATCGAGTCTGTTTTAATTAATCAAGTTTACACAGCCACCGTTGTACCGTTGAAATTGATTACGCGATCGTTGCTTGG
>NW_006263759.1:72800-82571 GCF_000469605.1 Apis dorsata | reverse complement strand
AATAAAATTATTTCACCGTGCTCGTTCGCTTGGAAAGTTTCGATCGTTAGANAAAAAAAAAAAAATCATCGAAAAGCGTAACGCTTCCAACGAGTATATAGATAATGGATGAAAGTTTCAAAGATAATTTTAGCCGTTATTTCTTGGCGCTAGTCGGAACGTATTAGAGCTGGGTTGTCCTTGATGATGAGAATACGTGAGCGTTGCGCGGAGTGGACGATCGTTCGAGCACGTTGAACAGCTGTTGGAATCGTGATGGCGAATAACGCGAAATCGAAACAGTGGTTCTCGACTCTGCGAGAACCATTTATCGGTCTACCGAGGGAAGTGAATCGAGGGAAAAGTGCGAACAAATAAAAAAAAAGAGAAGATAAGACGGAAACTGAATATTAAGATAAAATATGAACTCACTCGGGTTCCTGGAAACCTGCTGGTAGAACGCTCCTGCGAACCACGGTGTGATTGGCTGCGATCGAGATTCCAGGTTTCACAACGACCTCGGTGATAACACACTTTACGGTGAACGTATGCTTGCTGGAATCCGCGGGCTCCTCCACTATTATTCGATGAAAGTACACCTTCTGACCCTGTATATCATACGTATATCTATAATTTTGCTCGAATCCATGGGATTCCTTCCCATCGATCGAAACAATAACGAAGGCCGAGCCGAGGTAACAACTTATCGCTATTCGATTTTCATTCTTCTCTTTTCTATCCAGAGATGCTTTTTCTTTACACTCTTTCTTTCTCTCTCTCTCTCTCTCTCTCTCTCTCTCTCTCTCTCTCTCTCTCTGTGCTTTTCCAATTTCAAACAAGGATACGAGGATCGATCGATTTCCTTCATTTCCATTTTCAATTCGATTCGATTCGATTCTCGAAATCGTTAGACCAAATTATTCAAACGTTTAACTTATTCAAGAAACGATAGTTTTATTCGTTGATCGTAATTATGGCTTACCGTGACTTTGTTAACGACCCTCGTGATGCCGCATCGCAACATGTCCTCTTCTAGGAGAGGTAATCGGAACGTGGCGACACCGTTGCTAAGCCGAGGTTTGCAAGCTTCGTCTGCAAGAGGAAGATACGTTCCACCGTGTAAAATACGGCACGTGTACCATCGCTTCTCGCTTCTATATCTCACGGCTTCGCGTCGGCCAACGCTGCGTATCTCGCGAATACACGAAACGAATCGATCTTTACCTGGAAAGTCCTTCATTTGTTGCAGGTATATCCTCGCTCGTGGGCTGCTCCTTACGATGTCGACTTCCATCCATTGCTCGGAACATCTCACTTTGCTCTGCACTGGAAATCGGAAACGAAAATTCAGCGCCCCGTCAAAATGTCGAACGCCTGTCTCCAAATCGATCGAACGTATACTCGGACGCGTCGTTTTCGACTAAAAAGAGAAAGGGAAGGGGAAGGCAGTTGGAAGGAGGGATAGGCGGAATCTGGATGCGGGGAAAAAGAGAGGTACGACGCGGCCGCAAACTAACTTACAGTATACCACGGTAATTGCCCCATAAAGTCGTAAACGTCTCTCGACCTTGAAATGCGAGCAACCGACATCGCGCGCTCGAGAAACACCACCGCGCACCACCGATGCGCATCCCCCGAACCTCGCCTCTGTTCCTCTTTCGCGGAACAACTACAGATACTTTCACCGTTCGCGACTAACGTAAAAACCCGTATACACCACCGATTTCACATTATCCCCCTGCGAGAAAAACCTTTCATCCGGTTATGAGAAACGAAATTGCTTCCTCCCCGGATAATTGAATTTTCAACCATATATTATCGTACCACAAACAAACGCATTACAACCTTACTTTCCCATGTTCGATCGCTTTTGATCGGTAAATCGATCGAGACAGATTTTTCGTTAAGATGAAAAGAATTTTCGATAATCTCGCGCTCGATATGCAATTCTGGCTCGTTGATCTCGAACGCTCGATGATCAGTTACGCGAATAGATACGCGTAATAATTCGCGATGAAGTGTATCGTGACACGCGGACAACACGCTATTAAAGAATGCAGCAACGAGGAATTTAGCGAATTCTTATTATTCAAAGATGACGATTCGATAATTAAGCATTACTGATCTTTCATTTCTATCGCGATTCGAGTAGCAGGAATTTCCAACGAACGAGAACATTTTTCGTCTCTCGCCTCTGAATCCTGGCGCGATTCGAAACATTGGAACGAGCTCACCCGCACAAATTATTCGTGTCCCCGCGATTGTCCACGGTTTCCGCGCATCCATCAGGTTGCGATTAACGCGCAAATTACGTGACTGCACGGTGTGTCACTTTCAAATAGCCCCAGGGTTGGTGGTCTTTTCCATTAGCGAGTTTAAAGCGGTTCCCTGCAGCCGGTGCAACCACCTGTGCGATCGTCGAGCAGCCATCTCTCGACAAAGGTCCGTGACCTTATACTTTTTCTTTCTTCTTTCGTTCCTTCCTCCTCCCTCCTTTTTCTCATTTTCGATCTCCGCTACATTTTCGCTTTATCTTCTTCCCTCCTCTCTTCTCCTCTTTCTTCGCGTCTTCTCTTTTTAATCGGTCTCCTAGCTACTTCTCCGTTGCTCATCGAGATTTGTCATTTGCTCAACGTTTCTTTCCTGTTTTTCTCAAAATCTCCATCGTATTTCTTTCTTTTCCAGAACTTGATTCGATTCGACCCATTGTCTCGGTACGTATATATTTATATATGCCATAGATAGGGATCCGGTTTCCATTAACCGGTAATCGTTTCGCCCGAAACGCCGCCGGAATTCTCCGTTCCGGGAACGGATTCTCGACGCCGTTACAAGGACTACGTGACCCTTGTATCTTTCCCCTTTATTATTATTCTTCCCGAGTTCCCTTCCTTCCTTCCTTTATCTCTTCCTTCCTCCCTTTAAACCGACGCATATCTCTCCCTTTCTTCCCTTTATCTCTTTCTTTCTTTTTCCTTTTTTTTTTCTTTTTACCTTTTTAACTCGTACTTCCTCTCCCCCGCCTCATCTTCCTCGCACCTTTCTCGTGATTACGATCTCGGGAAAGTTTACAATGCGAAGTTTCCAAAGCCCGACCTTTGCCCTCCCACGGTTTCCCTACGACTTACTACGACCTCGACCATTTATTTTATCCAACCTGCTGCTCGCTAATTGCCTCGCGATCTCTCCTTCCGCTCGATTCGTTCAATATCATTTAGATATTATCGAGGCTCGACAGCCGGTTTCTCGCTCTCGAAAAAATGAATCGAAATACTCGCCGATACTTTTCCCTGCGTTTCGCGTGGTTCGCATCTCTCGTGCCAAGCTCCTCCATACTCTTCCGATCTCCGTCTCTCTCCTTCGCGCCTTCCACCCCAACGAGCCCTTTCTCACACCGAGGCAAAGTTGAGCGAGAAGAAATTGATGTAAATTACGGGAAACGTAGGGATCCACGGAATTACAATAATCTCGGCCTGTTGTATGACCTCGGTGTTAAGGGGAACGAGGCGTAATTACGCGTCATCGCGCCGTAACGCCACGATCACTTGGCGTGGCAAGGATCAAGGACAACTGTATCCTAGCGGATGCAGATAGATGGATAGACGTGATCGGCGACGCGCACAAAATTGATTCGTATCGCTTGTGCAACCCTCCCTTCTTCCTCGTCGATGGAACACCACAGGGTAGAACGTCCATCCGTAATCGCCGTTTGTCCGCGAACAGTATCTGAATAATTTATAGGGAAGGGAGCCGCTGCTGTACGCAGCCAACGTATTTTCAGAATCGAGATCCGTGTGCAATTTGAGAGGCGAGGCGATTCCTCGAGGAATCTCTCTCGAGCGAGGTCTCCCATTCGACCCCGTTTTTCCACGTAAGGCATACGACGCGAAAGGGGTTGGAAATCCGGTGCGCGCCGGGTGTGATTAACATTCACGTCCACGCCGTGTTAACTGTACAATCGAGAACCGAGAACCTGGGCAGAGTGTTGGTGAAATACTCGGAAATATCTGCGTTTAAACTGGTCGATCGAACGGGACGACGGGAAAGAATCGAACAGGAGGAGCTACGTAGGCGTTCTATAGTCGTGTATATGTATGTGTGTGTGTGTAAGTATGCGTGTACTGTCAAGTTTTTACCTTTGCTTTGACGTCGTGTCTAAAATTGTACGAGAAACGAGGAGAAGAAAGAAAAAAAAAAAAGAAAACTGCACACGATAATCCAATCCTCTCTGTATCGCGCGAGTTATAGTATATCGAGTTATGTATTTTTTTGTAATTACAATCGTTTTTATCCGAAGGAATCGAGAATCGATAGCTTCGCCTTTCCGCATCGTGTTGGAATAACAACCGTCGTTGTAGCGTTGAAATTGCTTCGGACGATGGGAGAGGATGGAGGATGCATATCGAGAGAGAGAGAGAGAAATCACTTTTGAGAACGTCATTACTAAAGTTTTCAACGACAAAGACCACTGGTTTGGTTGCAAACCGAGCTTTGATACGATACCGAGCAAAAGATACCATCATTTTCGAGATCGAGATTCCTTCGAGTTTTTTACGACTTCCGGCTGCAAGCATCGCCGGCAAATCGATTTGCTTTCCAAGTTACGAGAAGCGATTGCCTGTTGTACGAGTGTCGAGAACATATTATAATATCGGATATTGTTGGAGACGTTGTTGTAACGTTAAACAAATTAAAATACGCGCGATAATTAATCGCCGTTTTTTTAAATTTTCAAAGGAATCCGCTTCGATAACTCGGCTAAAAAAAAAAAAGGAAGAGAAGAAAAGAAAGGACGATTAATTAAACGCGGACGCCCACGTTTTTGCCAGTTATGCAAATAAATTCGCCACACGCGTCTCACCAACGAGCGACAGCGCAACCTCGGTAATTCAAACGTCACCACTGTACATAATTCAATTACTCCGCGTTGTCGTTCCCCGATCTCCACGCGCCGACGCATGCTTATTTTCCCCTTTAACGATATAACAGCCGTTGCTGCGCACCACCACTTCGTATCGCCGCTCGCTCGAGAGAAAGAAAGAACGAAAGAAAGAAAGAAAGAAAGAAAGAAAGAAAGAAAGAAAGAAAAGAAGAGAAGAGAAAAGAGAGAGAGAGAAAAAATTGCCACCGCGATCCCCGTCCAAGGATCCGCTTAAGGATTAACCGTTGCGAATGATCGCAGCTGCCATCTCTCCTCTTCCATTTCTTTCCTTCTCTATTTTTCTCTCCCTCTCTCTCTCTCTCTTATATATCCTCCTCAACCGAGATAAGAGTCGGATCCCGATACGAGGCCGGGCGAAGAGTCGGCGGTGTTGCCGGTGGCGTTGCGCGGGGCGCGTGCAACAGGATCGAAAGTTGTAAGTAATCGAAGGGGGCAGGCTGGCTGGCCGCGAGAGTGATAAAAGAGGAGCGGGGCTCGGTAACGGTGATTTCATTCCGGTTCCTTTGGCCACGCCGCTTTCCACGTCGCATCGGCCCGATTACAACCGTTGCCAGCGGTAAATCACCGATCGTCGCGGTGGATCGTTAAGCGGTGGATTCGATTGGTAGGAAAACGATCCGTATCTCTTTCCCTTCCTCCTTATCTTCCTTGTATCCGATCGAGATCTAAATTTCTCGTCCCTTTCGATCGATAGAGCGAATGAAAATATCAGACCTGTTTCGAGAAGCTGACCGATTCCCTCTTAATTCGAAGATGGTGACGATTCCTCCGCTATCCTCTCGATTATATGCGATATAATCGCTCGTATTCGAATATATATATCACTGTACTCGATCGTGCATCGCGTACCAAGCTCGGCCATTTTACGAACAACACGCGGAGAAATCGGAGAGGAGAGGAATGGAATACAGACGAGAGAGTCATCGTCGAAATCCTTCGAAAATATACTCGCATCGTACGATCGATGGTTTTCCATTGGAAGGGGCGACAATTCTGGAGAGGGGAGGAGAAGGTGTCGATTTCCTTCCACGATTCGAAGAAATAATCGTGGAGGAGCGGGCAGGATGCAAATGAGCCGCGATAGAGCCGGTCACGAAACGCGCAGGGACACAGGGAGCAAGGTGCATCGCGCGCGCGCGCCAAATGCAGAATGAATAATTTATCATGGCGGCGATCCGTGCACAAATTATGCGCGTAGCCGGCGATTACCGTTATGCACATTTTCGGTAATCTCGACAACGATTAAATCGACGGGCACCGTCTTCTCGACCGCTGCCTGCGAACACCGCTCGATTATTCGAACAATTTTACGCCTCGAGTCGCCGGTGCATAAAACGTTCACACGCGTCGTTACGCGGCAGTTCGACGCGCATAATATAGATACATTTTTCCGATCTCCTATATATTCCAATCATCAATATATATAACAATATACAATTTTTATATATATATATATTTTTCGTGGTCTACGTTTTCTCCATTCATTCCGTGCCGAGAGAAGGAATTTCATTTTTCCTTCCCTCCTTCCTTCCTTTGCGAATAGAAAGAGAAAAGGCAGATCGTATCGATGCGCGCAACAACGATACGCGTAGAACGTTTCTCTCTCTGATCGGGAACAATTTATACCAGGAAGAAAGAGATCTCTTTGTCATTCTAAAGAGGATGCCTGGTATCGTCATCGACCGACGGTCGAGATATCGAATCGGGTTGAATCTCTATCCCCCAGGGCGACTTCCGGCACGCTTTATTATCCAGACGTTGTACCGCTCCCGACCCGAGCACGGAATACATTTTCCAGAGGATACTCGCGCGCTTATCTGATCACGGGATTTAATTGTTTCCGCGAGTCCGTCCTTTCCTTTCGTTGCTTCTTCTTGGACGTCCCCCTTTTTCGCTTTCCAAGGGAATACTTCGATTCGAGCGAATATTCCAAATATTAACTCGATCCACCATTCGATCCATTGAATCTCGCGAGAAGGAGAGAGAGAGAAAGAGAGAGAAAGAGAGAGAGAAAGAGAAGCGTCGGCGGGCGTTTCTTTTTAATTTATCCTTAATTCGAGTTGAGGCAATCATTGCCACGAGTTTCACGGGTTAAACGAGTCTCCAACCAGAATGTTGGAACGTTGGCGCAGATTTATTGGCCACGATAGGGGGGGATCATTGCGCAGAACAGTGGAATTTTCTAGGGAGAGAGACACGCACGAATGATGCTCGTCTGGGAACCATATATACGCGCGATTCATTCCCGATAACACGCTCGGCAACCTCGGGCAAAAGCGTGGCGATGCATATTCGACACGCTTCTCCTTTTCTCTCTCTCTCTCTCTCTCTCTCTCTCACTTCGAGTTTTTAATCCTTATCGAATACTCCCCGTCTCGTAACCTCTCTCCACCTACTCGATTTCTCGCTCGGGAATCGGTCAACGTCACGCTCGCCGATTCGGTTAATTGCCGATCGCAATAAATTAGAAACGAACGCGAATTCTCTCGTTTCGATCGATCGGTACGCGCGATTCGACTCGACTTCGACTCGGCTTCGGATCGCGCGGCCGTGTTGCTTTTGTTTGGTAACGTCTTCGCCATCGCCTTCTTTCTTTGCAAAGAAGAAATGGGAAAAATAAAAGGATCTCTCTATTCGAGAAAATTCTCCTCCTTCCCCTCCTCTTTAATCGATCCGCGAGGAGAGAACTTTGGTCAACGTTTCTATCTTTACACCATTATGATCGCCCATTCCGCTCAACGTTATGGCACTTCCTTTCGAACGCCTGCGGTAATTATCACGTTCGTTAGCATTAATTCTTCGTTAATCTCGAATTTCATCGTAAAGTTTGCGTTTAAGGTGATCCCCAGCTACTAGCTAACGCGCTCCTTGCTTACAATTTTATTAACGTTTCCTCGATACGTAAAATACACCATTTATCCCGGGGTTTCGTTACACGCTCGTTTGCTCGTTTAAATCGTAGAAATCGAAAACTCCATAGCCTCTCTCCTTCCTCTTTCCAGATTCTCTCAAAACATTCTCTCTCTCTCTCTCTCTTTGTCCAAAACACAGATCCTTTGGAACGGATTCCTTTGGAATCGTGATTATTTGTTCGTTCCCCCCTTGGAATGGGAATATCGCGTTTACAATCGATAAATCGCGAATGAATGTTTCGAGAAGTGAAAGAAAATCGAGGATGAAAGAAAAAGGAGACGAGCGTAGACGAGTGATTAACGAGCGAACAAGCTTCAGCTTCACAACGAAGGACGCTTGTAACGTTAGACCGGTCGAAAAGGTCAGAAGGCGAGAGATCGGGTGTCGATAATGGATGATATCGACGAAGGGAAGCCGATTGTTGAAACGACTTGGGCAAGTTGAAAGAGACAAGAAGAGAGGAGAAGAAAGAGAAAGATTCACTACGCTTCTGCGAAAATTGCTAGTTTATTGCACACGACGCGAGACCATCTTGGAAATTACGTCCCAGATGCGTAAATCCGGTAGGTGGAAATCCTTGAAGCCGAACTACTGACGAACTCGTCTCGTCGTTGCGTTTCACCTCCTCAAGTTGCAAGTGTGGAAAGAAAAAAAAAAGGTGGAACGAAAATGCGCTCGAAATGGAATTTCGAGGATGGGTTCGAGGAAAAAATCGATGGATTCTAGAGGGAGGGGGGAAGGAGGCGCGAGATATGGACGAGTATGTCGTACCTCGCAACATAGGAGGTATGAAACGGAGGCGAGGCAATCAATTTTTACGACATATTCGTTCGTTCGAAGCTTACGTATAAGAGAGACGAAGCGGAGAGTCGAACAGGGAGGAATTCGCCCGTGGGTGCTCCCGTCTGTCCTTCGTCTCCACACGCACCACGGCCGGCGAGTGCCCACGCAGTGACGGTGACACGCGTGCACCAACGCGAGTGGTTCGACCGGTATCCGCCATATTTGG
The DNA here is from genome assembly GCF_000469605.1 of Apis dorsata. Taxonomy (NCBI): domain Eukaryota; kingdom Metazoa; phylum Arthropoda; class Insecta; order Hymenoptera; family Apidae; genus Apis; species Apis dorsata. The sequence continues at coordinate 73,728 of NW_006263759.1, read as the reverse complement.
CTGGTACAGCCGCGTGAACTACGGAGACGTAGAAATCCGCCACAAGGGAAGAGGTCACCGAAGAGTATCCATATCCGCGCCACCAAGGCGTAAATAAAAGGAGAGAAAGAGAGAGAGGAAAAAAAAGGCTTACGACCGAAACGTCTCGTCGAGATATCGCGCGTGAATTATAACTGAGCGAGGGTCGTAAATAAATCATGGGAAGAGTAAGGTAGTTTGACGCGTGGTAAAAAATCATCTTCGCCCAACAAGATTGCCATTTTTGTTGCCACCTATAATCGATAATCATCTATATTTAGATATATTTAAAGGCAGAGGCGCGAAACAACCGAATCGAAATTGCCTCGACGGAATTTCCACATGATCTTTCTTTCTCCCTTCCTTCGTTTTACGTTAACGAGCGTCTTTTAGGAGGCTGGAGTTGTTAAAGAATGGCAAAGCGGCGGCGAAAAATGGACGGCACGAGTCACGCATGCGCGTAGAATCGAGGAAAAAGAAGATCGAACGATTATTCTCGATCGATCCCTGGATCGAAGAAGGGAACAAATTATCATCGATCTAATTTCGATTGGATCCTATATAACAAAGAGTAGTACACTTGGAAGAATCAGAATTTTCGGAATCCAGAATCCACGACATAATCCTCCCCGAAATTCGAAACCCATTTTTCGAACGCTCGATCACTTTGCGTTTCCTCTTCCATTCCCCCTCCATTCCCCATATCCCCTCCCCCAAGAGGTGGAGGGAGGAAAAATGGAAGGAAAATGGATTGGATAGGTAGGTAGATCGGTCTGCTGAAAACCGGAGTAGCGGAGTACCCTTTTTACCCTTTTCTCTCGGCACTGTTGCGGCCGATGTCCAACGTCCGTGCAGATTGGCAACCGGTTTTCCTATGGCCTCTCCCAACCGATTCCTCACTCCCACTCTC
>NW_006263759.1:70217-72524 GCF_000469605.1 Apis dorsata | reverse complement strand
CCCCCCTCCCCCCTCGCATTCTCCGCGCCCTCCTTCCTCCTTCAGGAGGGCCGCCGCGTTATTCCATCTTCTCCCTTTCTTTCCACTTCTTCTTTCTCTCCGCGTCCTTTTCTTCCCCCTCCCCTCCTTTCGTCGCTCTTTCACCCGGTGATCTTATCTTTCGGAGGAAAAGCAAACGCTGGATGTTACGCGACCGACATCGCCAATTTCCCCCTCCTGTCCGCAAAAAAACTTGGAAGCGAATTCACATACACCCACACACACACACACACACACATGCATTGTGCCACGGCGACACAGGCGACACATACTTATTTTGCATACAAAGCGATACGCACTCTCTCTCGCGATCGAACGCGTGAAATATCTTTCTTGCAATCGCGAGAACGTTGTCTCCCAAAGGGGATCCTTCTTTAGGGTTCCACTTTATCCGATCGAAAAGATTCTCGATTACTGCCCAAAATCAACGCGATTATCATCGATCTAATTTCGATTGGATTCTATTTAATCCTTCAGTTTCATTCGTTGGCTATTTCCTAGCTCGAAGCTCGATCGACGCTTTTTCGTTTCCTCGTCCGTCGAGAAAGGATCGCGACGACGAATCGCGCGTTTTACTTTTCTTTTTTTCGAAACGACGATAAAGTTTATATCCTTTAACCGAGACCACATTTAGCTTGCCTCTCGCAACAACCGCGGAATTTACAAGCCGAGTGAATTCCACGGATACCGATTCGAGGGAGGGATAAGAAGCACCTGTCGTACGATCGAACCGTTTGAGAGAACGGAAGCAGTAAAAGGGGGGAACGAAGGAGATAAGGGTTAAAAATGAGAAGGGAGAAGCGGATACGAATAATTCTAAACTATTATTAGTTTTTCTTCTTTCCAAGAGAAATATATATGTGCATATACATATATGGAAGAGCGAACGATCCCGAAAAGACGCGAGAAGAACGGAACCAAGGCAAGGAGTCGGAACGTAACTCGAAGCGTGGAAAATCACTTTCCTCCTCGCGTTCCCTTTCTTTCTCTCCGCGGAAAGAATCGCGAGCCAGACGTTCCAAGAGTTTGATCCTCTCGTCATCGATCGACAAACGATTCGTATTGAAACTCGTTTCTAATTCGTGTCTAATCAGGAATTTGCTTTCGAGGTTAATCTTTCACCGAAATTAAAAAACTTTTTCAAACTTTCGCCGTGGAATCGAGTCGAAATATATAATCGAGGCGATCTGCTGAGTAACGAGAGACGAGAAGGAGAAGGAGGAGGAGGAAGAGGAGGAGGAAGAGGAGGAGGAGAAGGATCGCGTGATTCATCGGACAACGTCATTGTTGCGCTCGTAAATCACCGCGCAATTATTAACGTTCTTATTTTCCAACTCTTCTTCCATCTGCCCTGGATCCCGTTTTCGCACAGAGATTCCTATAGAGGGAGAAAAATTCGCCCCACCGGCGATCTAAAAATACATACGCCGCTTGAATCGAATCACAACGCGGTTAAAAGCAGTTTCTCACTTCGTTTTCCGTCAACGAAACAGTGCAATTACTGTGTAATCACTAGGGGAATTTACTACGGGTTTATTGTATACGAGTTCGCACAATATTCCCTCCTCCTCCTCCTGCTCCTCCTCCTTCTTTTGCTCGGGAGGAGGAAAGGAACGATTTCGATTCGGGAAGCAAGTTGAGGAAGATCGGACGAGAGAGAGAGAGAGAGACGAAGAGAATCGAGGCGCATCGAGGTCGTCGCGTAGAGTGAACGTCCGTCGGCCTTGAGCCACGCATCCATCGTCCACGTGACGTGTCGTCGAACGAGAGCCGAGGAGTGTCGAAATTCGGAGGGGTTTTTGCTCACCGTTCGCCCCTGCAACGCCGAAAATGTATATCCACCACAGGAGCAGTCTTCGTGGTCCGGTCTCCATCATCGATTATAATCGACCGATTCCCCAAAATCGATCCTCCGAGGAGGCGAAGGATATTATTAATCGGTGAAGTGTCTCGAGGAAGGAAGGAAGGAAGGAAGGAAGGAAGGAAGGAAGGAAGAAGGGAAAGAAGGAAGGAAGAAAGGAAAGAAGGAAGGAAAAAAGGGGAAGAACGGTTTAACCGTGGAAAACTCTCATTTATATTTGATCGTCCTTCCTTCTCCCCGAGGATCGAGATTTATTATCGCGCTCGTTCCACTCGCGTTCCACTTCCCCCGCAACTTTTCGTTTCGATATCGACTCACTAACACTCGGATACACGGGTTACTTGAAGAAAAAGAGAGAGAAAGAGAGAGAGAAAGAGAAAAAAAAAAAGACGATCGATGAACGATTG
>NW_006263759.1:56806-69995 GCF_000469605.1 Apis dorsata | reverse complement strand
ACGATCTCCAGTCGGAGAGGTGTTCCCCGGCCAAGAACGCGAGAGGCACTGACGGGCCCGGCGACTGGCGGGAGAGTTCGAACCGCGCACACCGACGCACACAGGACCCAGAGACGTGGACGCGGAACGGGGCAACATCTTTTTAACGGCGCGCACGTGAGATCCATAGTCCGTAGCCGTGGCGCGCTACCTCGTGCGCCACCATTTTTCCCAACCGCTCCGCTCCCTATCCTTGTCCACCTTATCCACGAGATTCCAATTCGTTCTCTCGTCATCGATCCCGATTCTCGAAACGAAAATTGATGAAAAGAGATAATATAGAAAAAAACGAGCGCTCATCAGAGAGGCAGAGTTTATCGTTCCTTCCTCCCACGAGCACCTCGTTAACGAGGCTATTTACGAAATGGCTGGCTACGAAACTGTACGCCTTTTCGAGAGGTTCCTCCTCCTCCTCCTCCTCCTTGGATTGCAACCTTTTTATTATCTTGTATAGGGAAGAGAGGAGGAAGGGAAGGTGGTTTGGCCGTAGGCGTGCAACTCGGAGAGGAGAGGGAAGGGCGCTGGGCCTTACATGGATCTGGTGTGAGTCACTGCCCAAAGTGGACTATGTAAATGTGTTTGGCTCGAAGAAACTGGTCGATCGTTTATCACGAATGAATCTTCCACGAGCTTCGCTCTTTTTCGACTTCTATTTATACTATACTATATATATATATATATATGTATGTATATAACTAGCTCTCGGGTCTCGTTGGTCGATACCGAACGGGAATAAATAATTGGAATACATCGATAGATCGTGGGGCGAACGTTGGTCCCCATGATTTATATATACACTAGGCATAGTCGGGTCGATCGATAATTAATTATCGCATTAACCGCGAGAGTTAAGAGAAGAGGGGGAGGCCTGTATCGATCGAGGAGAAAGGATGAAAGGACGTGCACGTTTATTCAGGCGAAACAACAGCCTTGGGGCACTTATGGTCGAAGCCGGACAAAAACGGATGTCTGCTGTCTTTGATAGACACTGCCGTTCGTGGCTGCTCGTGCACGATCGTGCACGCTCGTGTACGGTACTTGGACGAGCCACGCCATTCCACGCCGGCCCTCGAGGTGAAAGTGTCCAAAGATTTCGTAACGAGCGACCGATTGCGATTACGCTCGCCACGAGAAATCGTTTGCCTCCGTAACGAATGCCACTAAATTCCATACCTAATTGAAACTACTTCTTCCTCCTCCTCCTCCTCCTCCTCCTCTTTCTCTTCTTATTCCCAAAAAATTTGACAATCAACGCGATCTCTCGGTAGCGAAACTAGTTATTTTCAACTTTCCGCCGATTCGTGCTAATCTCTTAAAGGACTCCCAAATAATAACACGATTTAAAGGGAAGAGAGAGAAGCGTTTCTCTCTTCCCTCGAAAATTCTGTTTTCACCTTTTCGCCATTTGTGTCGATTTCGACCATGTAACACGTCTCCTTTGTAACACAAATATTTGAACAGATCGACGATCGATCTTTTTTTCTTCGACTCGCTACAGTAAATGTAAAAAAGTAAATTATCTTTTTTTTTGTTTTATCGCGCAGGGACGAAGGCGATGAGAGCGCGCGCGTCGCGAGTAGTTTACCGATCCAAAGTCCCGTTAATCGTCAACGGAATGGTTACGTCCCTTCTCGTTACGTATATCTCGCAAATATTCCGCAATCGAAAGAGATAGAACGTTAAACGTCCGTCCAGTTACAATAATCCTTGTATAATCGAATAAGGCTTAAACAACGGTTAACGTATATTATACGAAACGTGTCGCGTGGATGATCGTGATCGGCTCTCGCGTAGTTAATCTCGCTACCGGATCGTTTTGCGGAAGCGACAACTTCCACGGGACTTTGGCCTCATTAGAAGGAAAGGTGCCCCCTCGAGCCATCCCACCCTCCCTCCCCCTTATCTTATCCTCCGTGCGGATAACCGCGTGGATGCTAATTATAAAACGCGCGAATAATGAAATCATCTTGCTAAGCGCGGCTCGCGAGCCCGCTCACTTCCTTGAGAAACTTTTTCAACCGGGCCCGCGAGAGAAACGCCTTTATTAGCGGACGGGACAACGCTCTACGGGAGAAATTAGGCTCGTGGGATAAAGCGACTCGGAGTTATTAAGACAAATTGCCCGCTAATCGACACACCATACCTCCCAACACCACCGTCTATCTCCTTTCGTCTTTCGAATCTTTGGAGAATCTTCCAGAAGAAAGAGAAAAATTCGATGTAGAAAACGTATATATTTTACAAAAATATAATACATACGACGTTCAACGTCCTCGTTACCGCGATACACGTACATGTACACTATGTACACAAGCGACTTTAATACTCTTTAATAATCGTCTAATCGTTATTTACACGCGTTATAATTGGATGGAAAGGATCGTCACGCCAGAATGCGAATGGACACGGCGATCAGGATGAGGAGGCTCGCGTTCACGGCGAGCCTCGGCGAGGAGGAGTCGAGCAGGGCGTGCTGGGCCAACGTTCTACACTGGGAGCTTCGAAAATGTTTCACATTCCCCTCCGAGTCCCTTGCCAGCACGCACAGCTCGTACTTCGACCCGGTGTCCCGAAGATCCTGAATTTTGAACGATCTCTCGCTGTACACGAGATCCTTCTCGATGGCGGACTTGCCGCTCCCAGACTCTCTCACCACCACGTAAAAGTCACCGATGTCCTCACGCGATGTCACGTACCAGGTCGCCTTCCAACTCTTGTCCTCCTCGTCGCTAGAAAAAAAAATATTCAGTCCAAGATCCCAAATTATGTGTATATATAATCTCCTCTAAAGTGTACACTTACTACTCGATGTTTCGATATTTCACGTCTGGGGTGATGTCGAACTCGGGATACTCCTTCACGTCTCTCTCGCCGCACCCCATCAAGTCCTCCGTGACTCCAGACAACGGTTTATTCGCGAGAAAATGCGGGCTCTCGCAGCTAACGTTCGACCATTCCTCCGGTATTTCCGTTTGGGTGGCCAGCCACCTCTTCAAAGGCCTCACGTGGCAATCGCAGTGCAATGAATTTCCTGAACGATATTCGCACGGTTATGATTCGTTTTTTTTTTTTTTTGGAAAAATATTTTTTTCTTTTTTAAAAAAATATATAAAGATGTCTTACCGTGATACCGTACTTTCGTCCCGTTGTTTATGATTTTCATGAACGTTTCGTCGAATACGCCGATGGAGTTGGATTCCAGGTCGAGAATCTTCAAATTTGGCAGCGGTAGAATTTTGTTCAACCGTAGGTGAGTCAGCCGGTTGTGACTCAGGTACAGATTAGTCAGGTTGGTCGGAGGTTCGAAGATATCCGGTTCCGAGAGGTCGTTGATCTCGTTGTAAGAAAGATCCAGCGTTTGTATCGCCGTCAAGTTTCCAATCACATCTGTCGGGGAGAAAGAAAGAAAGAAAGAAAGAAAGAAAGAAAGAAAGAAAGAAAGAAAGAAAGAAAGAAAGAAAGAAAGAAAGAAAAAAAAAAATGGAAATATCGAATTACAATCTCCCCGCATTATCCCCCTAGCTAGGCAATAACTGTAAAACACACTCACATCTATGAATCTCGTTAACGTTGTTATGACTTATGTTCAAACGTAGAATCTTCTTCATCCCCGTGGTGAGCTCGTGAGTCAATACAGGCATAACGTTATAAGAGAGATCGATCTCCTTCAACCGATAAGGTATCCAAGGATCGTTGGGGAACGTTCTCTTGGTCACGAATGAGATCTTGTTGTGGCTCAGATTGACCCTCTCCAGGGAAAGGCAATCATCGAGGAGGCCGTGGGTCTTGTTGTCCAATTTTTCCAACTCGTTGTGAGAAAGATCCAGCGTTCTCAAAGAGACGAGGCCTTGGAACGCCCCGTTCGGGATGTGGGTAATCTTATTGTTGGTCAGATTCAACGTCAACAATTGCAGCAACCCTTCGAAGGCGCGCACGCTCACCCTCTCTATTCTATTATCAGCCAGATTCAACTCGAACACTATAGGAAGACGCCCGAACGCCGCCTTCCTCAACTCGGTCAATTCGTTGTCCTGAAATTATGTATAATGTATATATCGTGTCTGGAATCAAATAAAACGATCGATAATAATTCGTCGAACCTGCATGTAAAGATACTGCAAGCTGGTTAGCGTGCTTAACGCCTCCCAAGGTGGCTTCGTTATGTTGTTGGAGCGCAGGTTCAAGGTCCTCAAGGTGAGCAAGTTTTCGAAACTTCCATGCTTGAGATTGTCACCCAACCGATTTCCCGTAAGGTCCAACGAGAGGAGAGCGTTCATCGTGGGCCACACGTCCACGGTTGGAATTTCCTCCAACCAATTTTCGGAAAAGTCTAGACTGGCCAGGGAAATCGGTAACTGGAAGATCTTCGTTAATCGATTGTTTCTCACCGTTAAGCTCCTATCGATCATCGTCACTTTTATTTAATTATATATATAAAAAGAATCATCCCGGATTCGTTACGATATCCGTTACCTGCAACTCGGCAATCTGGTCAAACTGCTGCGAGCGACGTCGCTCAATCGATTGTAACTCATGTCCAATTCTAACAACGTTGCCAACGGGCCGAACGTGGACGGTTTAATTCTCTCCAGAGAATTGTGAGACAGATTCAAGAAACGAAGGCTGAACAGAGTTTGAAAGACGGCGTTGTGGATCTCGGACAGGTTGTTGTGGGACAGGTCGATCGTGTGGAGCTCGTACAATTTTGGAAATGTCTGGCGGGGCACCGAATGGATCAAATTGTGAGACACGTTGAGAACTTTCAATCCTGTCATGTTGTGTAGAGGTACCTGCAATTATTATTCGATTCTCATTAGATAAAATTCTCGATGATAATACGATGAATGTAATTCAAACTTTCGTTTTACTCGAATTAATTTTTGTTAAAAATTCTGACCTGATTAAGAGCGGTCAATTGATTGTAACTCAATTGCAGCTCCGTGGCATAAGTCGCACTGTCGAAGGAATACTTGGAGATGTTTTCCAATTTGTTGTGGCTCAGGTCCAGCATCGTGATGTTCACGCAATTCTCAAAAGCGCCCGGCTCTATCTTCGAAATTTCGTTACGAGACAAATCGATCCTGGTCAAGTAGAGATCCTTGAAAGAAAGTTTCTCTACGACGGTGACGAAATTTTCGGACACGTCCAACAGCTGAACAAGAAAAGAAAAGCACATACAAGGATATAAGAGGTGTAAGAATATTTCTATTTCGAAAAATTTGTATATCGAATGTGATATAGAGAATGTATTCGTACTTCCGCGAATTGAAGTTGATTGAACATCTGAAAGTCGATTTTCTTGATGAAATTTCGTGCCAGATCGATGGTTCCTATCCTAGTCACGGGTCCAAAGGTTCCTCTCCCAACGTCGTTTATCTGATTGTCGCTCAAATACAATCTTATCAAGAAACGCATGCCGCGAAAAGTGTTGGAGTCGAGCTTCTTTATTTTATTGTGGCTCAGATTCAATACCTTGAGCAAGGAGTTCCTCGCGAATGTCCCTCTATAATAACACGCCAGTTATCCGAATGGAATATTCTCACGGATAATAATCTAATCTCCTTTGCGCTCCAGGCCTTTTTCGCTCGGCTGAACCAACAACTCCGCACGGAATTTCAGACACCGCACCCGTTCGATGGATTTCTAACTTGAAATGATTTCAAATTAACGTATAAAATTTTTGTACTTTAATATTTTATGTGTCTTTATCGTACAAAGAAAGAAAATTTATCGAATATTAAAGTCTATATCGTTGTTTGTTTTGTCCGATATTTTAATAATAAAACAATTATCAAGATGATTGAGATCCTCGATTTGCCAGGACAAGTATCGCGATAAAATGTCGTTCAATGTCTTTCACCTTTCTCATTCCGTTGAGAGTAAATCTTACGATCCTAATAACGTGCTCTCATTCACATTCACTATTATTCTTATTTTTCACGTTCTCTTACTACATCTCTATTTTCATCGCTACTTTCCTTCTCTCTATCGTCAATTTTTTAACGAATTAAGAAGTGATTTCGTTATTCAATAACGAAATATCAAATTCATTTTTCAATCACTTTCATCGCTGTGTTCCATGCTGACCAAAATTCAAAAACTTTGAAAATAATATTTCTATTGCAACGACTGTCGAACTAATATGTAATCCGATCCGCGATCATGGTTTAATTTTAGATAGAAAAAAATCTAGCCATTTGACAATACGTTATGTACACTTTATAAGAGTGTACATAAAGAGCTTAGGAATCTATTCGTGAAACGATTAAAAAATCAAATATAAATATTGTCGCCGTTCGAATTGCCATTAAATCGAATGGTGCCTGAGAGTCATCATTGGAGCGCAAAGGATGAACGACCAATTTACCTCTTCAAATCCGCGATCGCGTTGTGAGACATGTTGCACCAGCCCATCTTCGTCAAATCAGCCAGATGAGAACCGTCGAGCTTGCTGATCAAATTGTGGGACAAATCTAGATATTCAGTATCCCTCAAACCTTTGAACTGATTCCTCTTAAGCTCCTTGATCTTGTTGCCGTGCATGTCCAATCTTTTCAGCTTCTTCAAAGGCGCCAACGCTTCGACGGGTAACGAGCTAAGCGTGCCTACAGAGGAAAGGAAAATGGTTGGGTGAAGTAGGATGCGCGATTCTGGAAACGCGTACTTCCTCGAAAGAAAAAGGTAGCGGCAAGTACCGTTACTGATCTCCAACTTTTCGATTTTCGCTGCCGCGGCACTCTCCGCGAAACTGTTCGCCGGTAAAGTAGAAATTCGATGGCCAGTTATGCTCAGGATACTGAGATTTCCCAAAATTTGCAATGCCTCGTGCGGGAACTTCTCCAGGATACTGTTTATCACGTGTAACTCCTGCAACGTCCTGTTCACGCCGAGAAAACTGTGCTCCTCGATCAACCTGAGCGGTGTGTCGACGAACTTGAGCACTCGAACATCGAGGGGATAGAGTGCAGGCCCGTAGAAACGTCCTTCGAACCAACGACCAACGATCCGACATCACCACCACAGGATCGAGGATCGAGTTTGAGAAGCTCTCAATGAAAAGCGACACGCTTACCTATGTTGCACTTGTACAAAACTAGTTCCTCGATCGGCGCGCCCTCGTTGCCTAGATTGGAGAAGGCCAAGCTCAGGCTGGCCAAATTCGTGTTCTCGCAACGTATGTAAAGCCCTCTGTCGCTACCGCGTGCGCAAGCGCATGGATAGATGTATTTCGGTTCGTTGGGACATCTGAATCGTGGACCGGGTGGAACGTAACCGCCCATGATGGCGGGCAGGATCGAGATCCACAATAACGGGAAAGATATCATCTATGGGCAGTGGATCGACGATTAATTTGTTTCGTTACGTTTTCCTAAACGCTTGAAAAAGTTTCATTGGTAAATAATCCTGTTACGATCACTCTAGTTCGCGAGGGAAACGTGGGAAAGTTTTCTTGCGTTAGATCCGTGGCACGATAATAAACGAGCTTATATAGATAAATAGATAGACAGCCATAGGCGAATCGTATGCTTTTCCCTTCGATTCGAAACGTTCAACCGATTCGCCTTTCCTTTTCAACACGCGTAATTTCTCTCTGTCTCTCTCTCTCTCGTCTTCTCTTTCGCGTACCGTCATCAGTGTCATTTCTCGATCGAGGACGATTCGAGGCAGAGACACGCGTATTAGGCGTCCAAATGAGCGGAAATCATAGGAGCCAGGCGCGACTAATTTGTTTGCGGATCGGCGATCGCCGCCGAGAAGAGGATCTGAAAGAGGAACAAAGAGAAGTCGTAAAGAGACGAACGACCTCGTTGCCGCTACCTACCTCCCTGTCTACCTCATACCGTTTTTACGAGGAACTGCGCGTAATTCACTGTTATTCACTGTATATCATTTCTTCCAAGCCAAGACAATTCTGTCCATCCAGTTTATCGATAAGATAAACGAGAATCTTTGATTGAAGTAGATAATAAAGTAGTTAATTAAGATTTTTTTTTACCAAATTGTTCGCAAAGGGAACTCTACCTCGGTAGTTTGATCGTAAGCTGGAAAGCTGCCAACGGGATGATAGACTCTATCTATCGGCGGGGGAAAGAAATAGGTAATCGCATTCTCTTGCGGAAAGTGAAATGGCGGCTCGCGATTAACTACTTTCCTTCGATTCGAACACGTGTTCGCACGCGAATATCGAATATCGAATAAATTAGTTCCGTGATTTTCTTACCGAAATTACGAACCGTGGTATGGAGAAAACGATCGATCGATCCGCGAAATTTTTTTTTTACAGAAAAAAATGGAACTAGGGAACAGAAAAAAGAAAATTAGGCATTCGATTGTTGTGATCGTGGGCGGAGTAAAACGTAGGCCGAGGATGCATAATGATTCTAAAATGATTCTGTAGTTATATTTTTATTTGGATCGATGCGTTAACGATGGCCTCAACCATCGTTTTAAACGGGGTCGATGAATTATTAATTAAAATTCATAAAAATTTTATAATCCTCGGTTAGAAAGGATTGAACGGCTCGCGAAACTCACTGACCTGAGAAACGAATAACCATTTTTTATTACGGTTCCAGTAATCTAGTAATTCAACGAGCGAGAAGGTAAAAAAGAAAAGCAGGCTGATCTAGTTTCGCCGCAACCGGTGTTTACGCAACGTTTTGAACATAATACTTCCATGACAGTTGAACGTAAATACAAAATACGGAAACACGAGTCTTCGAAACCCTCTTTTCTGATGCAAAAACGTTGGCAAACGCCTGGATATGCAATAGGAAGCGCGAAATTTTATCGAACGATACGACAGACACGGGGGAGGTGATCGAAAACGGTCGATCCTTTCACTTATTCTGAATCGACCTTAACGATCACAAGCAATGAACCGAATCGCTTGGATTTCATGTTCCCTAGTAAAAAAAAAAAAAAAAATGTCTTGTACCGGTTCTCTAACTCGCGTAATCTTACGTTTGACACTTGATATTTCTTGATATTCACGGTGAAATTGAAGAGAACACGTAAAACATGTTACACGAGACGCTTAAACACTTTGACTGGTTAAACAATCAAAAAAGAAATCTACGAGCTCGTGAGAAAAATTATTTCGATTCCCTGATCTCGAAAGAAATAACTGATGCGCGAAGAAAATACAATAAACTACGCTCCACTTTCTGAAACGAATTAATGCTATTATGACGACGCGACTGAAGAGAAAATTTCTAGAATAATAATCAATTGTTTCTACTCAATTTTCTTTCCGCTCGAATAAATTTTTCTTTTTTTCAAACAGAACAAAGTGACTTTTTGTTTCCTCTCTCCTTTTAAAAACCGAACCGAATTGATATTTTTCTTCGACCAGCCGACCTTGTACAGATTTCTGATCTCCTGACTTCGTGCCAGCATCGAATGCAATCAGATGCAATTTTTTTTTTCCGAAATTCGATACGATTTCAACCGGTTCGATGAGATCTCATTGATCTTAATGATGTATGAAAGGCGAGAAACTTGTCTACATTAAAGGATAATAAAAGAGAAATCGAAGAAATTAAAAAAAAAAAAGCAAGAATTATATCTAAATTGCACCAACCCATATATCTATCTACATATTGAAATCATCGCTTATCGAAACGAGCGGATGACACGCAAACGCACGTGGAACAGCGCATCGAAACACCAGCTTGTTTTTATTAATAGAGAGATATTAAAACAGAATGTAAATTTCGAATTTCTAATCCAAAACCGTATAATATCTTTATCGAGTGAATACCTTGAAATACCAGATGAAATACCTTGCTTGCACTTCGTCCAAAAAGGTTCCGAAAGCACGGTGACAGTCGTTGCTTTTAGGACGAACTCTGTCTTCGAAATCACATATTCGTCGTTCGACCAATTTTTAATTGGTTGTTTGTTTGTTTATACGCGTTCAAGATCAATAAGAAAAAAGAAGAAGAAATTTACGTAAACGTTTCACCACATTTCTGTCTTGGAAACATTCTGCGAATGATTCTAGGATGAGGCTACCGTGAAAACTGAGTCGTGGCTCGAAACTAAAGAGAAAGGCGGCTCGAGAAGAGAGGGTTCTCCCATTGGCAGTTGATACACGCTGTCCTTTCGTGGACACGCGGGTTCTTTGGCTTTGAAACATTTCTACGAGACGAGGACGTTAAGGTTGCGCTCGATTGGCTCATCGAGTTCCCAGGACCGTACTAAAGCTTATTTATTCACGTTCCATAACAATCGTTTCGTATTGTTCTTTTCCCGTGTCCAAATTTATCGTTAAAAATCGAGAAAAAAGTTGTCGTTAACTTGTAATTGCAATTTCCAGTTTGAAAGTAATTTTTTTCAATCATTTATTTTTTTTAGTAAATTTTTTTCACGTGGAAAAGTGTTCAACGAAGGCGCATTTCTATTTGGTTTAGAAGAAAGCCGAGAAGACTGTCTGCGATTGGTGGATATTTGTGAAAGTTAGATCACGATTTGCTGACTTGTTTTACGAGCTACAGTGACATCTATTGGTACGTAAAAATAATCTTGTAAACGTTTTCAATCGATGTTATAGTTTAAAAAATTCGTGTTAATCAATTTTAATTAATCTGGTTTCTCTTCTTCAATGATAATAAGAATATTTTACACAAAGTCGATGATATTGTGAATATAATCGTAATTTAAATTTATTAAATATGCATAAATCGATAAATTATAAAACTACGAAGTGTTATAAGAGAAGACTCGTTCGTAATGACAGTTACTGCTTCTAATCTATCGTATGTGTGCAATCAACGTGGTGCGGCGCTGTAATATATTCGAGTTTATTTACTGTTTCGATCGAAATTTAAACGTGATGGAAATCTAAAAAATTGAACTAATGAAATGATTAATCGTTAATAATATCGTTGTAAGTGAATTGTTCTTAATCACGTGAAATCATTTAAAATTATAATTTTATCGAGTGAAAATGAAGAAAATTAATACGATATATTGTCAATGACGTTAGAGAAACATAAAGTGGATTCTAATTAAATGCTTATAATTTGCTTAATTATAATTGTATTAATTCGTGATTTAAAATTTCATTTCTTTGATATACGAATAAACTCGATCGGTTTTAATTTCGATCATAGTGTCGCGATCGCATTCTAATCGATAATGTTGGAAACGATACAAGGATGGTAACATCGACATCGTCGAATTCTCAGTGTAACGCAAAGCAGGTTGAATGTTAAATTTGTACGTCATTTTCACGAATAAATTCGTTCGTATGTTTCGCAAAAATTTTTCGCAATCTTCCTCTTTTTATGGTTAAGGAGTATCGTCCTTTAATCGAATTAACTACCAGCTTCGCTAAACGTAAAATAATAACCGGATATCCCGGTTAGCAATCGTTTAGACCATAACGAGAAATGGCGTTATGCTTTTCGAGAAATTACGCGGTCATTAAGGTCGATAAGTTCTCCGAGTGGCATGGTTCGAAAACCGGTAGTGCAAGTAAAGACAGCTACCACATCAGCCGAGTATCAGTGTGCAAAGATTGTGATTCGAAAAACAAAAATTGCGAGTCGATTGAACGAACATCTTACGCTCGTTTTCTTTTTTTTTTTTTTTGTAAAATGGATCATTCGATGATATTCTTGTTGAAGTTTCTGCTCTGGGCTCGTGAGTAAAGAAAATTATTCAGAATTTCTTTCACGATGGAATCTTAGATTAGATCGTTTTACAGGTTTGCTCCTCGCAGTCGTTTCTTTACCAACCTTGGGTTACGTCGTAAGATGTTTCGTTTACGTTTAAAAGTTACATTTTTTGGAAGTTCGAAAAGAGTATCTTTTTTTTTTATTTTTCAGGATCGACATCGTTTAGAGACTTACGAAGATTTTTCCGAGGAACGACTTGGCGACTTGGATTTTTTTAACAACCTGATCTTTCGATTCTCTTGCGAGGGAAAACCGATTGGCCTGTACGCGGATCTAGAATACGATTGCCGAATTTTCCACGCTTGCGATGATTCGGGAAAAGGTTTCCCCGTCGTCTGTCCGAAGGATACGTTTTTCGATCAACGGGAACGTGTGTGCAGCGACGAAGGACACGTCGATTGTGAACACGCGAACGAATGGTAGATGCGATATCTCGCATGAATATTTTATTTTGTACTCTCTTCTTGTATTTTCTTCTTATCAACGAATATTTTCAGGTTTTACTTAAACGAGTTGCCATTCTCGGTGGAAGCGACGGATGAGAATCACGCGCGAACAGAAGAAAAAGAAGAAGTTCCTTCGGTGTTGCCTCTTCTGCTACAGTGACGAAATCAGAGATTAAAACGTTTCGCGTTTAATTTTACGTGAAAGTGTGAAATAAAAAACGTTTCAGTGGATCAGTTCAACTCGTATACTGTATAATTGATCTTCAAACGGTTCGACGGACCATCATCGTGATTCTATCGTATCCAAATGCGGTATTCGCATTAATTTTAGAAATAGAGAAGCAAAATGAGAAAATCGATAGCGCTTTATTATCATTTAAAAAATTAGTGTTGAATAGAAACGTTCTTCAAGACTTTAAAATTAACTGATTCCTGATCGCGATAAAGCGCAGAATCCAATAACATTCTTCTCTCCCGTTGCTCGTTTTATCGTTTAACGACGAAGAAGAAAGGAGAAGCATCCGAGACGAGAATAATTACATTGCGCGCGCGTCGTAATCCAGCGATTCTTATCTTAAGAAAAAACTAGCGGTGGCGAGAACAATCGATAAAAAGGCGAGAGACAATGGGAGCGGGCGGAGAGGTGGTGGTCGAGCAAAGGAAATCAGTGGATGAGTGGATTCTGAAGCGTTTTATTTTTCGTAAACGTAGAAACATAGAGAGAAAGAGAGAGAGAGAGATAGAGCAAAACAATCGCTTACAGCCTTACAAACTAAAGATTTTTATTCGATATAACATTATATATTCCTGCGTTGTCTTTGATCATCATCGAGCGTACCGATTACACCGAGATCGATAAGAGAGAGTTGCCCAACGAAGTTATTTATTGTTATTAAACCCTTCACCATTATAAACCCCTCCACGAACGAACAAGAGCCGTCGCTTCTAATAACAAATTTTATCCGCGTGTTAACAAATTCGTGGAAACTACTATTTAGTTCGTCCCTAGCTAAGATCGAG
>NW_006263759.1:53354-56415 GCF_000469605.1 Apis dorsata | reverse complement strand
TATATATATATATATATATTTATATATATAATTTGTTTTTCAGGAAGACTGAGAAGGAGCACCGACGAACGATATATATATATACATATACATGTATATATATACGTCAGTCGCGTACGGAAGAAAATTAAAGCTAGCCCAATACAACGTTCATTGTTATTCAACCTTTAATGGAGTGAACGACAAACCCTGGAACATCGAAGTTATAGTCTTAACTCTTACATCAAGTCCCGTGCCTTAATAATATTAATATTCTACTAATAGCGTACAATCATCGTAATCGTGTAAACCGTGGAACCCATTCTATTCCATAAAACTGGCTCGTAGGCTAAATTGTATATGTATCCCAAAAAAATCGAGCGATATCGCGTTACCAAATATTCCGGAATATCGAGTATCGCTTCTTCTATCCATCTATCAAGCGTGTAAAGAAAAAGAATCTATTCTAGAACGTTGGATCAATCTTATCCGTAGTAATGAGGGGCGTATTCGTATTGAGCAGGCCAGGAGATGCCCGGCCCCGTCTTGTCGTTATCGTATACGTATTTAATTTTCGGATTGTTGCTCGTTCCGAAAAGAGAGTCTCGCATCATACCGAACATGGCCGTTCCCAGGGCCATGTTGCTGATCATTCCGGCCACCGAGGCGGTGGCACGCGCATGCGCCAGAGCCAATTGGAGCAAGAAAGATAAGACGAGGCCGAACCCTGGCATCATCTCCGACATTTTCGACTTGAAACCTTTGCTCAACGAAGCGGCGGTACCTTTTCTCGACGCGGCCTCGTCCCGTAGACGCGGCAATCGAACGATCAGAGTCGATCCTTCGTCGTTTTCACCTCGTTGGTTTTCATCTCCGTCGATCGCGTTATCCTCGACGCTTTCCACGTCCCTTAAACGTCGCCTATCCCTCGACGAGTATCTCTCCAAAAACGACTTGAAATAAGCTTTAGCTCGTTTCTTCCTTCGCCTCTCCTCCTGCCCCTCGGACAGCTCTTTCTCAAAATCGTACGCAACTCGATCCTTGATTTTCGACTCGTCTCCTCCATTGGGGACTCGTTTCCGAGATTCCAAAGACACGATGTCTACTCGTTTGATCGGTTCTATCGAATCGTTCCTCTCCCTTCCCGAGGATTCGGACGATCGAGAGGAGTCGAGGGACAGCAAGCTCGCTTCCCTCGCGAGTTTGTCGTGTAATTTCGTGCCGAAAAGAACTTCGAAAGCGTTGTACGCATCCTCGGAAGCGAGATACCCGGTGCCTTCGTCCCCCTCCTCCTCCACCGCCACCTCGTCGGAGTCGTTCGATTTGATCTTATCGAGAAACATGGTAATTATCTCGTCGTCGTTCATCGATCTCTTGATACCGATATATCCCTGCCCGTCCTTCAACGATTGAACATCGGATTCCCTCGACGCTTCTATGCTCCTCTCCTTCTTCTCTTTCTCCTTCTTCGCCCTTTCCCCTTCCGGACGTTGATCCAAAACCTCCTCCATTATGTCGCTTATGATGGTCAATATGCTGGGTAGATTCTTGTTGTCTTTCAGCTTGGCCCCTCTCCCCTCTCTGGAGGACGAGGCCGGCCCGGCCCCGTCCTTTCCATAACCCTTGATCTTGAAGTAACCGATACTCGTCTCGAACTTCTTCTCGGTCAACGTTCTGTACAAGTCGAGGAACAATCTCTCGATCGACTCCTTCCTTTTCAACAATTCTTCTTCGAACTCGGTCGTTGACATGGCGAAAAATTCTTGCATCTGTTTCTCCGTTTCGAGGGAAGAACGTGCCGGATCGTTTCGTCGAAACTCGTTCAGAGAACGTCCCAGGATACCGAGACTGGGAAAATTGCTGACGATAAGAGGCCAAACGAAGATGGCTAAACACCTGATGAAGCTGAGACTTAGGATGCAATTCATGGTTTGCGACGCGAGCCCTTTGCTCGATCCTTGCCCGTCCAGATCCTCGACGATCTTCAAAATTTCGTATTGATCCGCCGTCAAAGAATCTCTGATCGTGGAATTCAAATTGTCGACGAGATACTGTTTCGATCTCGAAGAGGATTTCGTTTTCTCCTTAACTCTGATCAACAATCGAAGATACTCGGATTCCGTGATATTTGGGAACATCGGGGTCGACGAAAATCTGCCCGCCGTTTCGTAATCGGTATCGTAATAAGAATCGTGCGACTCCATGGTGCTTCTGCGCTCCCTACGCCCTCCCCTCCCCTCCGATTTCTCCCCTCGCTGAACGATACCGATGGCCGACACGTGGACCTTCTCGCTCGAGATATCTATGGGGATGGCTGTCGGTTGGCCTGCGTACTCGGGGATGATTCCTCCGTTGTCTGAAAGAAAAAAGAAAAGAAAAAAAAAAGGAAAGAAAGAAAGGAAGGAAGGAATCGGAGAAATCTCTTTCATAATCTCTAATAAATATCAATCAACGATTGATTCACCTACTGACGGCGTGTTCGTTGGCTCTCGTTCCTTCGTCTCCTCCTCCTGACCTCCGTTCCCCGGATGACCCTGCCCTTCCGCCTCGCTCAAAGCCGATCGAGAAGAAGAAGCTTCGGTGGAGGACTTGGCGACGTTGGCGATCTGCGAAATTCCTGAAGGCTGGGAGGATCGAGAAGCGTCGGAGGAAGGTTGAGGGATTGCGGATAACGGGATAGCGGCGTTCGGATCGGCAACCAAAGGGGAGAAGAGGCCGGTAACGGTGGAAAGGTCTGGCAAGGAGGAATTGTATCGCTTCAAAATTGGCCAACCGATGTTGCTCACGCAGGTGGCGAAACTGTAACGAGCCGAGCAATCCAGCATTCTCGTCACGTACGACGATCTTTCCGCCTCTGGTATCCCTTCCTCGATCCGTCTCACGATCACCACTTGCCTCTCGCNNNNCTCCCTCCCGTTCCCTCGAACCGCTCGTCCGCTCACCCGGCTTCCTTTCGAGCCCGTGCGGTGGCGATTCTTCGGCGGAGTCGAGCAAAAATTGGAATCGGATGGAGCCGTGCGTCTGGGGCGAGGTCTGGCGGAGGGCGGTGAAATTGGGGAAATCGGGGAGCCAGGGATAAATT
>NW_006263759.1:52403-53210 GCF_000469605.1 Apis dorsata | reverse complement strand
GCGATCGTCGGCCAGGTCACGTCCCTCGTGCATTCCAAGAAGCTCCTCTCCCCGAGGCAAGGCAGAATTTCCCGATCGAACTCGGCCCTCGTTCGTATCGGCAACAAGTTCCTGGCTACGCTCATGATGCTGATCTGGTGCTCGGTGAGGTGAGGGGGATACTCCTTCGTGCTGACCGAGTCGGGTGGGGCGGGCAAGTTTGGGACGGAGAGTTGGACGGCTTTCAATATGTTGAGGATGATCGTCTCGGGCAGGTCGTTCAGTATCGGGACGAATCTCGTGTCGGTTATCGTCACTGTCGTGTCCCCGTGCTGCCTCGTCTTCACGTTCGTCTCGGACAGAGGGGGGGCGGAGTTGACCTCGGTGCTCTGCTGATTGTCGACCGTGGCGGTGATGTTGGTGGTGGAATTGGCGGTGGAGGTGCTCGACGCGACGATACCGAAATTGGGGAAGTTGGGCAGCCATGGGAAATATTGCAGCAGCATCGGCCACGCCACGTCCCTCGTGCACACGAGGAAGTTGTTCCCCCGATCGATCAGGCAATCGATCATCTTGTTGACGAACTCGGGCCTCATACTGGGGGGGAGCAATATGTTGACGACGTTCACGATGCTCGCCTGTTGTTCCGTGAGCAGCTCGAGGAATTGGGAATTCTTTATCGCGGAGGGGTGGGAAGAGGAAGATTGGGACGAAATCGGCACGTTCGGGTTCAAGGATTGAAACTGGATCGTACGAAGTATGTTGAGAATTACGGTCTCGGGAAGCTCGGTGAATATTGGCACGAATCTCGTCCCGGACACGCTGATC
>NW_006263759.1:51517-52062 GCF_000469605.1 Apis dorsata | reverse complement strand
GGGGAAGTATTGCTTGATCATAGGCCAGGCGATGTACTTGACGCAGCTGTGATACTCGAATCTTCTCACGCAGGAGAACATCTTCTCGGAGTAGTCGAGGCGCAGGGTTTGAGGCAAGAATTTCTCGGCCATCCTGAGTATGTACAATTGGTCGGTGGTCACCAACTCTTTCAAGGTGTCGTTGTTGACATCGATGTAAGAGATCCGAGGCTCCTCGCTCTGATACGTTTCCAAAGCGTCCTGCAAGATGTTGTACACCAACGTGTCCGGGGTGAGAAGCCTGATCCCTCCTCCCTGCTGATCCCCGAGATCTCGAGCTTTCCCCGACTTTTCCCCGTTACCCTGAAACCAGTCGTTCGTTATACCTCGATACTCGAGAATCGAAACGATGATCGAACCGTTCGCGCGATTTTTCCACTCAAAACTACTACTTGTATATTTACCTGAATACCGGCTTTACCTCTTTGTCTCCGCGCTGAATCTCTCGCTCCTGCTCGACCTCCCGTTTGAAATTCAACACTTTCGCCTCGTCCATCTCGTCCGCC
>NW_006263759.1:47794-50086 GCF_000469605.1 Apis dorsata | reverse complement strand
CGCGGTCGAGAGGCGAATGTCTCGGCCACTTGTGAGCCGGTTTATGGGAGCCGGCAAGAGGTGTACGGTAATACGTATACCACCGTCCGGGGCGCATCGAACGAGGATGCTCGTAACAGTGTACGTAGAGAGGCTCGACCAACGAGACGCCGGTTCCGTGGATACGAGCACAGGGAATTCCCATTTTTACACCGAGCCGCCCCTCTACGACCTACCCCGGGGTTGCTTGCGAGCGAATCGAGTTCGCGCTCTAACGGGTGTAAATGCATTTTCTTTTAGTTGCTTCTTTTAGAGAGGGAGAGGGAGAGAGAATGCGCGCGCGCGCGTGTATTTTCTTCAACAAAGAACGATTCGCGGAATCGTTACATTAAACGACTGTAGCCAAAGTTGAGAGCTTCTTCGAGAGGGGATGAATCGTAATTAGATTCTTTTCTTTTTTTGCTTTCTCTCTCTCTCTCTCTCTCTCGTTCAGAGGACGACGACGGGTTCGAAGCGTTGATAAGAAAAATTTTATAAAGTTGGATCGAGGGTTGAAGGGAAGGAGGATTCTAGGTTCTCTCTTTACGGCTCGAGAAGCAATGGCCGAGGCGGTTAATACCGGTTGCTGACCGCTCAGTGTGTCCAACTCTGTTCCTTCTTGCGGCCAACACGGTAATGAGCCATTTAACCTTGAGCCAGTGGTGCTTGGAAAATAACGCGGCGTGCGAGATCCAACTTCGAGCTCGAGCACCACACCTCGTGTTCTTTGTACTTTGAATTCGCTGCTACTTGGATTCTGTTGCTGTTATCGGATCGATGGAGGGGAAAAAAGATTAAATCGCGAATTTCGTTTTTACCCCAAGCATTTTGAGGGCTCTCTTCAATCAAATCGTGGAATTTTAATCAAAAAAAGAAAGGAAGGAGAAAGAAAAGGTTCGTCCGACAAATGACGAAGGAAGAACTTGCTCCGTGGGATCAAGAGGGCTGTACGTGAAGAAAGAAAGAAAGAAAAGAGGAACAAAAAAGAATTCTCGCAGATTTTCTCTCTCTCGTTTTATTGTATCGTCCATCCGTTCCCTTTTATCGTTTTCTTAAATTATCCGCGGCAAGCGCGGCACACAGGTTTTAAGAATTCGCTACGATGGAGGGACGCGCGAGTTGATAGGAAAGACAAGAGCAAAAAGAGGACGAAGGGAGGGGGATGGAGGCATGATGGAGGCGATACAACAAGGTGGAATACGGTCGAGCAAGCAAGGTTTCGAGTTCATCTTTAATACGGCCTTTCTGGTTCTGGTACCAACCCAGGGGGGGGGGGGATCGAATTTTTAAGTCCTTGAACGAATCGAGATGAGACCAGAGCGGGATGAAGCCGAGGGAGAAAGAGGTGTATCTTTACCCTGGCAACAGGTATCCGCGCGAAGGGTAAAGAATTTTTACGACGCGCGTTATTTTCCAACATGGCCTCCTCCGTAGTTTCCTTCCTCGGCTCCTCTTCTGCTTCTCCTCTCTTTCCTTTCGCCGGATTCACTGCGCTAAACCCGATGCAGTAAACCTGTACCGCTTTTCTTCCTTTTATTCATCGTAAGTACGTACTTCGCTCTTAAGGTGTGTTCACAATGCTTTTCGCCGCCGATTATTATTTTATCGCGAGTAAAAACTATACCAATCGGAACAGATCTGAATCCGAATGGGATCCGATCTGAATGGTTGCTTTCGTTTATTCTCGTCCGTATATTCTCTTCCTTCTCTTCCATTCTCGTCCGATTTTTTTTCAATTCGGATGAGGATTTTTTATCTCGACAATAATCGAGGATCACTTGAAAAAGAAATTATCGAGATCGTTTACTAGGTTTCTTTCCCCTTGTTTCGTAAACAATTGCTCGCCACTTGCCGCATCGTTTAAATTAACAGGGCGTGAAGCAAAATTGATGAACGGAAGGACCGTGAATTCCCGCGCTTTCCCTTCTCGTCGATTTTTAAAAATTGAAATAGAAGGGAAAAGAAAAATTTTTTCTTTTTTTTTTTTTTTTTTTTTTCGACGAATTCACTTTGGTTACGATCACCGGTTAGCCCACGGGATTTAACGAATATCCCTATTCGGGGATACGAACGATTGTAGGACAATGAGTAGAAAGTGGGACGTACACTCGACGCGGAAAGAAAAATTTCCAACGATGCTCGAAGGGACCTATAGTTTTCAAATCCTATTTTTAACCGTCCCTCCCTCTCCTCTTCTCTGTATAGCCTCCTTTCTAAAAATTTGCACGCGCGAAAAGAGAATTTCCCTATATAATTAAACGTTTCATTACGTAA
>NW_006263759.1:41459-47520 GCF_000469605.1 Apis dorsata | reverse complement strand
ATCCTCTTTTGAGTTGGAACGGCTCCGTGGCCGTTCGTCCGAATCATACGCCGGCTCGTGCGAGCTCGATAAACACGTTCCACAATTGGTGGTTCCTTGGATTCGTCTGGATTCGTGCCGTCACGATTTTTCGATAATTCCAAGAATTTATTACAAAGGAAACGAACGAGTTCTCGAGAAAATTCTCTCACCTCGATCGAATACGCGGTGTCGATGAAGAGGGCCACGTGATCATCGCAACCGGTTCGATAATGCGGCCGATTGGTTGGGCGATGGCGTGCGCGTTGCTCGCGTCTACTTTTCCAAAAAGTGCATCTCTGCTCGCCAGCGCGGAGGAGGAGAGTGTTGGTATCGTTGCTACAGCTCACCGCCATCCAACTGAACGCGGCAAACTAACCAAACTGCTGCCCATTTCCAAGGACACTTCACCGGATCCCGATACACACCGACTCGAACAATTAATCGACGATGAGAGGAGCAGGAGAAGGAAGAGGAGCGTACAGGGTAAAAAAATTTAAATTCAATACGTTTCGTATAATATATAATACGTACAATAATTCGTATACAAACGATATTATTCCGAGTCGTATAGTATCGAGCCACTCGTGAACAGAATTCTGTACAATCTGATCTCGTGTCTAATGTTTAGAAGGGACGAGAAGAGAGGGTCGAACGTTCGGTCATAAGCGAATCCAATTCATGCTGATGCCGATGATGTACAAAATGGGAGTGATGATGACGATGCTGATCGTTTTGACGGCGATCTCCGTCAAGGGATTGCTCGTTGGTAAGTGAAAAAAGAAAATCTATCCCATTTAAAATGATGATGCCGCGCATCGTAAAATTCTACGCGTATAATAAATATAAATTCCCTTTCTTATCTTATCGCATCGGTCTGAACGCGGACTCGCCATTACAGGTGCCATGTTATTAATGCTGAAACTGAGCACGCTAATAGCCAAGTTCTCCTTCGGTTGGCAGCACAATGCGCAGACTCCTCAACCGATCCATGTGCACGTTCACAACAGTCCACCAACGGCTCACAATCAAGCGTACAGCGGTTGGATGCCGGGGAGCGGTCCAGGAGGGGAACACCACTACTACTACAGAGCATCGTAAACCCTCTCCCCGTGAAGAGACCGTTTCTTCGATATATATATATATATATATATGTTTGTCGCAATTAGAATTAGACTTGTCGCGCGTACATCGTTCCTTCCTCGACTATATATCCATACCTCAATTGTGAAGAAAAATCGCGATTATTTGTGATAATTTATCATACGATCAAGCGAACTCGATGCTACATTTGCTCTCCACGTACCAAAGGATATTTACTCTCAGAATTTAAGTTTTTTTTTATTTAAGTTTTATTTCGAAAAGTAAGACTGGCACCTCGCCTCGAATCGCATATAGATATAATCGAGAAAAAGACCAAATTGAGAGGCCAAAATTGTGTAAACTTGTGTTACGTTTAAGGAACAACAACCTCAACACGTTTACCTCAACTTAGCGATATTAGTATTAATTTATTATTGTAGTAAGGAAGCAGCGTCTCCGTCTCGATAACCATCCACGTTTAATCCTAACAATTATATGTATATCATCGTAGAATGTATTTTATTAAATTTTTTTTTTTTTTTCATCATCATCAAATCGATCCTTCTCTTCTTTGCGCTTTCTTGCCTCGACTATTCTTTTCTCGACTTTTATCGAAAAAAATTTCGAAGAGGGTCCTCCTTTTTCAACCGGGAGATCGAGAGAAACGAAGTTTAAAGTTTTCCGCGTTTCAAGGTCAAGCTTGATTCACACCACGCGTCCGCGACCAACCGCGTCGCGTCTTCCGTGCCCGACGAATTGCACGAGTTCCAGTTTCCCGGTTTAGTGGGGTAAGCAAAAAAAAAAAAAAAAAAGGAAAGAAAAAAAGGAAAATGTCCGCTCTCCATTCGCCGTGTATCCAGTCTGTTCACCGACTTCGAAACCAAGAACCGCTCGTCGTTTTGCTCGCGGAAAAAATTATTCGATTCGAGTTTCGGGGGACCGGAAGTGAGGCAAGTAGCCGAGAGGCGGTGCCGAAACCGACGATTAACGGTACACCGGTCGTCGAAAGATTTTCTATTTCCTCTAATGGTGGAAATCGATGGTGGAATGGTGGAAGGGAAAAAGGTGAGGGGACGCGCGAAGAATTAATTAGCTTTAATTAGAAAGGTAGTTAAAAAAAAAAAAAAAAAAAAAAAAAAAATAAAGGTGTCGATTCAAGTTCCCATTTTTGCATTTAAGAATTAACTTTCCTAAGAGAGACGCGGCACGATGAATAAAGTGGACACGATTTTTTGGTGTTTGTGCATCGCGATTATGTACCAAACGTTGACGCGTGCTAACCATACTGCCAAGGATTCGAGCAACGCTCTGAGAATAGACATTTCTCGAGGAATTGCCGTGTACGTGACGAATAACGAAACGACCGTGAAGCTGAGCATGTCGTCTTTGATTAAAAGTAAGTAAAGAAAAAAAATATCGTTTTTTTTTTTGAAATTCGCTACTCACTCACGAATCTCGTCTTCTTCTTTCAAGGAGACGATCCAGAGGAACGAAAATTTGGAATAATAAGGTATAAAAAGAAAATTATAAAAGGAATCGGTATGGCGATGATGATGATCCCATTGATGATGCAGGTTTATATCTTTTCTATAAAAAAGAATAAAAGAAAAAAGAAAAAGGATCCAGCAATCTCGATACCGAACTCTAACGTTCTTTCGTCCGTTTAATTTTTCAGTTAGCATGGCTACCGGTCACCCTCTCCTCCATCAAATTGAGTTTAATCCGAAGCTTGTTCGTAGGGAAAATCGCGTTGGCAATAATGCTGTACAACACGCTGAGGAATTCCAAGAAGTCGGAAACGATAGTGATCCACAAACCTGAATATCACCAACACTATTACGAAACTTATCACGAACCGGAAGCGGATGACGACGGATGGTGGGGAAGAGGAACGAGATGGCACTTTTCCAAATAGAATTATATCCATATAACGAATAATCGTGTTTAAGATAATTATTGTTCCAACGAAAATTATATATATATGTATATATATATATAATTATATATGTATGTATATATATATATATGTATATACGTCTGTGATACGTGATCGAAAATCATGATTATTTTACACGAAACTTATCGAGAAGAATATTGAATTAATTTTCCGCACGATGAATCGGCGCTCGATCAACTATAGGAACTAAAATTAAATTGTGCTCTCGTGGAAACGTCTTGCGTACAGCGAGCGACCAACCAAGCACGAGATACACCGAGCGGCCCACTTTCGAACGGCATCGTAACGGCATTTCGGTCCAGATTCTGAACCACCGACCACGTACCAGTTTTCCCTTTTCTCTGCCGTTAAATTCGACGTCGAAATCGAAATCGAGATAACACCGTCCCGATGACGGATCGTTGACGCGCTCGTCCACATTATATACGAATATATATACGTCCGCGCGACAACGATACAACGCTACAGGCGATCACACAAAAATTGCAAAATTCTTCGCGAAGAAAGAATCGCGGCGGAGAAGGCGTTCCACTTTTCGAGGAGACGAGCGTAACGTTTCGTGGCGAGGAATATCAATATAGATCAATGTTAGGGACACGTAACGAAAGTACCGTCAATGTCGAATTTATCGTTCAAGGCTTCGTTATTCGATGTGCGTATACGTGCCAGAAACCCACCTTCCGTGCGCGTTTAGTTGGTATGCTATCGCCATCAATCGGCCGTATCGACAGCTCGCCATACGAAACGTGCGCCTCTATATACCGTTTTCTAAACTACAAAATGCACGATGCACGCCGCATACGTTACGCGGCAAATCGGAATCGAACCCGGATTAATCTCTGTATGCTTAGATCGCGCTACGTGAAAGCATCCAGCTTTTTCAGAAACACCGTTCCAATTCTCCCTGCTCCCCCCCAACGCTCTTGGCCCCAGTTTCAAAACTCTCCTCTCCAAGAGGTTGGAAGCCCTTTATCGCCTTAATCTTTTCCTTACGTTTACGCAACTCCAAACATGCTTTCACCTTTCACCTCGACGATATATCTCATAAATCGTTTTCCATTTGCGCGTCTGTCGTCGGCGCAGCGTTTGATTCGCCTTTTATTATGATCCTTACGACGAGACATTCGATAATCTCGAACGAATGGATATATTTTACGATGATCATCGATATGATGAACATTATCATCGAACTCGCGTTTTACAAAAATTGCGCAACGATGTATCGAAAGCTGTACACGCCGATCGAGAAAGTAATTATCGTTAGGATGGTTGGCTCGTCAAAGAAGAAGAGATTCGCATATGATTATATATCGGGTAGACAGAAAAATTGCGTTGTCTTCGCGATTGGTAGATACCGGTAAGGAAGGAAGGTTGTAACGAGAACTTTTATGGCTTCGTGTCTTCGCGATAAATACGCGTACTCACGATAGGCCGTAAAAAGATTTATAACTCGTGTTTGTTGTCGTTGTAATTATTCAAGCGCATGGGATGAAAGCGAGCGTCGAGCGATTCTCCTATTCTCTCCATTCGGATTTTTTCTCCAATAAACGGATAACACGATTTCCTCCTCTCTCTCTCTCTCTCTCTCTCTCTGGCAAATATTTTTGATAAATCGACAAAGAGATTTTTTTTTCTCCCTCCCTACTCGTTTCGTTGCATCACCATCGTTCAACGGTCGAGAAGGATTCGAACACTTTCAACGCTCATTCAATCTTTCGATCGTAAAGTGTTTGCAGCATCTCTCCCGCATCCGATGACGATTCCTTCGTTTCCTCGAAAGGGGAAATAATCGTTTAATAAACGAGTATCGCGTCGATGACGACATTTCCCTCGAGGGATGTATCGTCGAACCTTCCTCTCCCTCTGCGCCATTTTTCTCTCGTTCGTTCCCGTCTCGATCGCGCAGAACGGCCAAGAGCACCGAGCCGACGTTGCCGTTGTCGCTGTTTCTGCTTCCCCAGAGGACAGACCGTATCGGTTCGCCATCAACATCCTCGATTTCCAGCACAAACACGAGAACAAAGGTATGTAACTGTGACTCGAGAGAAAAAAATAATAGATGGAGAAAAATAAGGAAGAACGAGTTTGGAGAAAAATTACTTTTTGTCTGTTCGATTAAGATGCCGATGGGATTATCACGAGGGAGTATGGATTCGTAACCGTGGACGGGATGTATCGCGAAGTTCCTTCCCCAAAAAGGGACAAAAACGATAATTTCGTTGCGACCAGGACAAGGCGTTATAAAAGAATCAAAACTCGTAAGTTTTCGAAATAAGTTTGAGAAGAATATTATTATTATTATTATTATAACGAATCCTTCTGTGAATTTAAGTGAAAGATACGCAAGGGATATTGAAAAATAGGGCGAAAGGTGGGAGGAAGCTGAAGGAGGCAATAACGAGGGCGTGTCGGAGAGTCGCAGGAAAGGACAAGGCTGGAGATGTTGCCGGCACGCGGAATACGATTGCGAAACCGTCGACTTCCGATCCTTTGTTGGAAAGGATGAGGGGCGCGTTAATGGAAAAGGAGAGAGATGGTAGGAAAACGGATGGATCTTAAACGTTAACTCCTCTCGCCTCGCAAGTTCATTAATTTGATTTTTTTTATTAATTTTTATAGACGGCTCGTCTCGAGAATGGAACAAGAGTTTTTTAAAGATACGAGAGGGAAGGGTCCGGCTGATGAGAAACGTGATCGATCCCGCGACGAGGAATTCGACGAAGAAGAGATTGGAGAAGAAATTTATTTCTCGCGAGAGGAATTCATCCGAGAGCGTGAGACGTAAATGATCGAAGGAATAGCGAATGATGATCGATATCGTTTCAATTGCTACTACAAGTTCGCACGATTATCGAAGCGATATCGAGAACACGAATTATTGAATTATTTGCCCAACGAATTTGATCATCGACCCAATGTTTCTTTCGTTAACGCGACCAACGAGGAATCGCGACGACTCAAAGGGAGTTTCCTTCTTTTATTGATCTGTGCAATGATCTTCTT
>NW_006263759.1:36506-41209 GCF_000469605.1 Apis dorsata | reverse complement strand
CAATTTGACAATTTATCAAATTAATCACTTACTTTCTTCTCTTCTGATCTTTCGCGAATTTCACGTAACGCAAAAAAGAAAAAGAAAGAAAGAAACATGGACGAGAAATAAAAAGGAAAATGAAAAATCTTTCCTCTCCTCTCCCGATTAAATTTTCAAGCGCTTCTCAATTTGACAATTTATCAAATTAATCTCTTACTTTCTTCTCTTCTGATCTTTCGCGAATTTCACGTAACGCAAAAAAGAAAAAGAAAGAAAGAAGCATGGACGAGAAATAAAAAGGAAAATGAAAAATCTTTCCTCTCCTCTCCCGATTAAATTTTCAAGCGCTTCTCAATTTGACAATTTATCAAATTAATCTCTTACTTTCTTCTCTTCTGATCTTTCGCGAATTTCATGTAACGCAAAAAAAGAAAAAGAAAGAAAGAAACATCGACGAGAAATAAAAAGGAAAATGAAAAATCGTAAATCTCTCCTCTCCTCTCCCGATTAAATTTTCAATCGCTTCTCAATTTATCAAATTAATCAAATCAAAGCAAGCGTTTTCACTCGAGCGCTCAAAGAATCTTTTGTGCCAACGATGATTCATCCTGTAATAATCATTCATAACCAAGCTGTGACCGTTCCCTCTTTCGCGCCGATTATGCGCAACGTTTTCGATTATGCTAATCGAGAGCAGAGAATATATATATAATTGGATCCGTCGATTATTATTCGAAACGAATGGAAACGAAGAGATTTTCATCTTATTTTATTTGCATCGATAATCGTCGATACATGGAATAAATACTCTTGCAATAAATACTCGATCGAATCGAAGATCCATTCAAGATCTTAGGGATAAAGGCGCGAGTTATTTTTAATTCGTTCTTAATTCCATGGCGTTTCGAAAGCAACGCGATTTCACTACGGCCCCGTGCCTCTTCCTAGCTTAATGAAAAAAAAAAAAAAAAAAGATGGCCAGAAGAATTAGGTTGTATTAGCATCCCAGCGTTGTCCAAGCGGAATTTCTGTCGTTGGTCCACGTACGTGACTCACACCCGTGCCAAGCTACACGAGTACAATGTTAATTCCATTAATGCTTTTCAGTAACTAGAAAAAAAAAAAAAGAAAGAAAGAAACATCGTATCGACGTGTCATTAAAAATGTAACAGGAAACGCGATGGAAATTACGGGGGATGGCAATTTCCAACGAGAGGGAGGAGGAAGGAAATTTTTCGATCGACGAACGTAATAATTTCTTCGTTAAGACCCCTTCCCTCTCGTATCTTTAAAACTCTCGTTCCACTCTCGTCTATAGAAATTAATAAAAAATCAAATAGATAAACTTTGGCGATGGAAGAGGTCGAGGAATATCCGCGTTTTATTAAGAGAAAAATTGGTGTGTTTGAAAGAAATTGGCAAGGAGGAAATTTCGTATTTCGTTTCGAACGAAAACAAAAATGACTCAACTCGATAACGATTCCATCGGGAAGTTTCAGGGATATCTCTCTTTCTCGCGTTGCACAGGCGCGGATAACCGGTAAAAATTCTTTCCCATTCACAGGAGCGGCCCGACCCCACGAGGCGGCCAGAATTCCTTAAGGAGAGCCAGACGCGGCTCGGTTTCAACAACAATGTGTGCCCACGAAAACCGTGGCAGTGGGGGGATGGCGAGCGAGGTCCGACTTGAAACAGGACCAACTTGATTGGCGGAAGTCCAAAAGGAAGGGGTTAGAGTCTGATATATGTTCGACCACGCGCCTTCCACAACCACTTCGTGCCCGTGACACACGGTCCAAGGATATAAAAAGCGGAAGGCCGAGTCGAAGACGCGAGAGGATCGAATTGGAGAAGGGTGAAGGACGAAGGGAGAGGTAGTAGATGAACTGTGAATCATTACGGGGGGATCAGTGGAGTTTTCGGATCAGTGTTCAGTTTCGCCCGCAAATTTTATAACACGTCGTCCCTCCCCCTCTCCCTCCTATCATGAGGATAACAGTGACCGTCTTGTTTCTCCTTGGGATTACGATCCTCCACGATGCTCGGGGTGAACCGATCGGCAAAACCGAGGAGGAGAGTGACGAGGCGTTGCTCGACTGCGCGTTACAGGAGAACACGTTGGGATGTTTGGGCGCGAGGCTGGCAAGAAGCATGGATCGAATCGAGATGCAAGTGACGGGGAAGAAGAGCGAGACACCGATGAGCGTGGTGATCGAGCAGGCTGGTAATTTCGTGGCCGAACTTGTCGACGACATTCAAAATCCCGGAAGAGCGGATCAGGTGGACGAAACTTCACAACTTGGTGAACACGGTGAGAATAGTGATTTTTTTTTTTTCGAAGTAACGAAATTTGATAAATTTCTTTGCGATAAATTTCTGTCGAGTCGAAAAGAAAAGAAAAAAAAGAAAAGGTAGTAGCCACAAAGGTAGTTGGATGAAAGAGAAAAGTTGAGAGAGCACGTGTTCGTACGCGCGTNGTAATAAAAAAAAAAAAAAATCAAATGTGAATTTTTCCACGTGTCTGATCGACGTCGTAAAAAAAGTCGGCTGACTTTTACCAATTTTAAAATTAACTCGTTTTATCTTCGAAACTCGACGACGAGATTCGCCTTATTAGCTTTTAGATATCCAGGAAATTTCACTGACCTCTTTCTATCTCTCTCTCTCTCTCTTTCTCTTTATCGTCGTCCTTTTTTTCTTCGCCAATCTTTCGAATCGAAACGATAACTTCGAACAGCATTCCCAAGTTGTTTATTTATTTCTCGTCTTTTTTCAACCTTAAAATACTCGAGAAAAATCGTGCGTTTAAAAACAAACTCTACCGAGATAGATAGAGAGAGTAGAAAGAAGATAACCGAATTCGAACTTCCTATATATATATATATATATATATATATATATATATATATATATATATATATATATATATTAGTACGACGGAGCAAAGCAAACGAGACTAATTACATTTACACGGAACATTTCACAACGTTGCGAAGAAGCGCATTAACACGTGAACGTTAGAAGAAGACGAGGCGTGTAGTAGTACGTTAGAGGAGAGAATACGTGTCTTTAGGTCAACTAGGACACGTTTGACTTGAAATTCAACATTCGATACCATGTCAACTTCTCTCTCGGTTTGCACACTATTTAATGATTATGCGACTTGGGCAAATTTGCTCTAACGGTATCATCATGCTCGTTATCCTACACTTCGTTGTCGTCATTTGTCGAGCGAATCGTAGAAATTGAACAATTTGACAGAACAATCTTCCGCCAGTTGAGGCAACGATATCGTAATTTCTTTTTTTTTTTTTTTTTCATTGAAATGTTCGAATTTTTTTCGTCCAAAGACCGTGACTTTTTTTTCTTTCTTTTTTTCTTCTTCTTCTTCTTCTTCTTCGAGGGGAAAGCCATCATCATCATCATCAGAGGGGAATTATGTGGCCCACAAGAGTTGAAAGTATCCGGGTCACCGGACTCGTTCATCTCAAATTATTACTCCGATTACTCTTATCAATTTTTTTTCTTTTCTTTTTTTTTTTTTTGTGACGAAACCAATTCAACCCGTAAACGGTTCGTCAAAAACGGTTAAAAAGGGAGAAGCGAATGAAAGTAGAGGCGTAATACGAATTAGCGTGTATATCTTGAGAACGTCTCGTTACACTTAAACTCGCGTAAACAATTGATGGTGGCGCAAATCGCGGCCACCTAGGCGACCGAAGAGAGTGAGTTCGTGGTAAAGTTGCCGAGTATTTTCATAGTATCTGTGTCGATTCGCGCGTTATTATTAACGTTTCCTCTTGGCGGAATAAAGAAAATTTATTATTACGTATTATTTCTGATATCTTTTTTCTTTCTAGAAATTATAATTAATAATAACAGATATTCCGATAAAAACTTGATTCGTTCGCAAGTGATTGATCCAAGTGACACGTTTCTCAAACGTTTCTCAAACGGAAGAATTTCGATTTGCAGAGGAAGGACGTGGGAGGAGAAAGAAGAAGAAGAAGCAACTGCAAAAGCTGCTCGGTTTGGTGATGTTGTTCAAAGCCAAGCTCAGCCTTCTCCTTCAACTGATCTCGACTCACTTCCAGCTCAAATTCTTCTTCATCGCTATCGCTACCCTCGTCATCAACGCCACCAAATTCTGGTTAGACCTGAAGAACGCTAAACCGTCCAAGGTGATATATTACGAGCACGCTCAACACCAGCATCATTACGATCACGACGATCACGATCACAATTATTGGGGACGATCCTCCTCCAACGATTCTCCTCAAGATTTGCCTTATTCCGCCTACGCCCCGAAAAATTGATGGAGGATCGAAATTCTCATCTTTCGATCGAGATTACGCGAAATGATGAGCAGCGAAAAAATAAGGAAAAAAATCGTCGCTGCCATTATTTTCTCCCTACTCAGGTTTCTAGGTAAAAAAAAAAAGAAAAAAAAAAAAAAAAAAAAATGCCCCCCTCCTTTTTTTTCCCCCCTCCCGGGTTTCTAGGTAAAAAAAAAAAAAAAAAAAAAAAAAAAAAAAAATTGTTAATCGTTGTTCTCCCTCGATCGCATTTTTAACAACTATCGTCTATATTAATAATTAACACGAATATGTGGTGTAATCCATATGTTATTCTTTCTATTTAAGTTATATTTATTTATTTATTATTTTTTTTTTATTTATAGAAAATCGCGTTTCTTTTTTGATATGAAAAAAATAACGCAT
>NW_006263759.1:30210-36272 GCF_000469605.1 Apis dorsata | reverse complement strand
TTTTTTTTTTTTTTTTTTTTTTTTTTTTTTTTTTTTCTTCGTTTCGCAAAGTCTTCGATAGAGATCACATTCTCGAGCCAAAGTCTCTACTTTGCGTACCTGTTTTTTATTATTATTATTATTATTATCATTATTATTATTATTGTTGTTATTATTATTGTTTATTATTTATTCTCACCCTTCATACGATCCGAAACTTTGTTGTAATTTATTCTCTATGAAATAACACTTGTAAGAAAGCGTAAATAAATTATTTTGGTAATAATTTTTTGCAAAAACTTTTCTTTCCTTGGAGTGAATTCCTGAAACGTAGATCGTCGATTTATCGACAATTGAATAAGAAGAAGCGTGGATCATATACGATCGAGAAAGCTTATTGAATCGACCTTCTTTCTCCACTGGAGTTTGGACCAAGTTTAAAAACTAAGCTTTTGTATTCCTCGTCATCGGCTGGAAGAAAATGCGACGAGAATTTTCAACGAACGCCGATAGTTTCGTGGTTGTTCACCCGGCCGTGATTCCTATCGATTGATAAACATTCGAAATATCTCTCTTTCTCTCTCTCTCATTTGATCAATAACGCGACAAATATATTTTCCATTTTAATTTTAACTCTTTTTTACGACAATCATATCTTTTTTACAATCGAAAAATCTGCTTCTTCATAACTCATCGAGAAAACAAGCGCGAAAACAAATTTTACGAAACGTCCCTGAGCGAACAGGTGCATAGACATGTGACAATATATATATATATATATATATGTATATATAAGGATAGGACGTGTTTCGTGGCTGTCATGGTCAATGACCAGAAACGGATTCGCGTTTCGTAACCGATCAGGCCCTCACGGATCACTCTTATGTATTCAAATCCCGAAGAATTGGCGGTGAGTGACGCGACCTCGTGACGAGACGAGGCACGAGGACCCGCTCTGCCGACCCGGTCCGCCCTCGGCCCTCGATCGTCCCGAAACCTCTTTTCGGAATCGTGATTGGACCGCGGCCAACAAGACCGCGTCAAAATCATCGAAATTCGTGAGAGAGAGAGAGAGAACGGGGAAACATCCTTCCGCCGTTCATTTATAGAATTTCTTGTCGGGACGTCCAACTTTTCTTAATCAGCAACAGTTCAAAATCTTGAATCTCTTTTTTTGCTTAACGCTTTCCATCCGCATCCGTCCTTCAGAGGAGGAGGAGGAGTCGTCCTCAGGATACCTCGGCGAGTATTCGCCGCACCCCTGCCTCCGATTCCTTTCGAGGCAATATTTCGAGAGAGAGAGAGAGGAGAGATTGGATCCGATCCAAAGGGCGTCTCTCTCGTCTCTCCTCGGCGAAACGAAATTCTTTTCCTCGAGAGGAAGAAGAATAAAGAATAGGAATATTTAACGAGAGGGGGGGGGGGATTGGATTTTCGATGAATATTACGCGGTGAGAAGGAATTCGATTGCACGCAGGGGAGCGTATCGGTCGGTACATCAACGGGGGAAAAAAATTTGCATCGGGCCTTCGAGGATGATGTGGACGTCTGGATGGTCATTGGCAGACCAAACGTGATGAAATTACTAATTCGACGTCTACCGAGAATTGGCCATTCATACAATATTCAAGATCCTCTCCGCGCGGGTTCCCTATATAACACCCTTCTACGGAACGGAACACCAGTCTTCGTCCAGGATCTTCGTTTACACGCAACGAAAAACACTTCGTCTAATCCCATCCCGTATACAATCCTAAACGAAATCCGTTCGAATCATGATTCGGCAAACTTGTCTAATCCTGTCCCTCGCCCTCCTCCTCTCCATCGTTTGGACTTTTCCTCAACAGCCCAAGTCAAGGAGGCCGATCCCCCAGTTCAAGGTTTGTTATCTCTTTTCTTTTCTTTCTTTTTTATTTTTTTTTTTTTTGGAGCGAAAGAATTGTTTCTTTCCCTGTTCTTTCAGAACAAGACCGGGGGCCTGGAACTTCCCGACAACGCCACATTGATCAGGGAGAATATCGTTGACAATTTCTCATGTCAGGACAGAATTTACGGATACTACGCCGACATGGAGAACGATTGTCAGATTTTCCACGTTTGCATGCCACAGATCAGGGGCTCGACCAGATGGAGCTTCATCTGTCCAGCGGAGACGGTATTCAATCAAGTGAGTAAATTTCCCCTCCTATTTTTTTTCTTTTTATTACTTTATCATATTCTCGATAAATCGATCGAGGTTATTTTTTGATCGCTTGTGGATCGTTAGGCGACGTTCGTTTGCACGAAAACGGAAAACTCGATACCATGCGAGGAATCTGAGAAATTCTACAACTTGAACGAGGCGATTGGCAAGGAGGTAGAGGAAGAGGAAAACGACGTGGAGGAGCGGCCTACGAAGGAATCGGACGCGGAACCGATTTCGAGCAGACCTCCGGCCAGGACGTCGAGGATCTCGAATCCGAAGAAAATATCACGGGATCAGTGATCTCTTGCGATCGCTAAGAAGTGCGGCTGTGTGTGTACGTATGTATGTATGTATGTATGTGTGTTCCTAGAAGAGATCAAACTCGTGAACTTTTGAAAGAGAAAAAAAAAAAAAAAAAAAAAAACAAGATTACGCTTGCTCGAGGAAAAGCAAAGAATAAGTTTGCTTAGTATTTAAATATTGATATTTAAATATAGAATAAAAATTGTATCGAAATGTACATTTGAACGTGTTAAAGATATATAAATATATATGTAGTTTGGCGAAAGTTAGAGAGAATAAAGGGATTGTAGTCTCTATGCAACAAATTTTATTGCATATACAATGATACGAGTAATTAATACTGCTATTCGGTAATTAAGCAATCACACGTATAAGAAAGTTTACACAAATGTCCCAAGCCTAGAACGAAACGAAAAGTGCGACGACGGTGCAAGAGATGAATGCGTTTAAAAGCAAAAAAAAAAAAAAAAAAACTAACTTAATATCTAACGAATTAACGAAACGTCGAAAAATAATAATTCGTATTATTGATGCTAAAAAAAGGCTATCGTTGTCGATAACGTTTTTTCTTCTTTTTTTCTTTCATTTTTTTTTTGTTAACTATTTATTTACAACAATTGATATGTGTCGATATTGGTCTTGCGACTTAAGGATAAGTCGAGAATAAATTATAATATGGTAACGGTAATAAAGAAAAAAATATACTCGAAATATTTACTGTACAGGGAGGATAAAATGAAAGTAAAAAAAGAAATACACGCACACACATACACACGCACGCACGCTCGCGTGAAAAGCGGCTAGAAATAAATCCAATCTTTTTTTTTTTTTTTTTTTTTTTTTTCATATTTTAAATTCAAAAATTAGAGAATTATTTACGAAATTGCAAAAGTCACCGAAATCCGTCGGTAATCTTCGGCTTCTTTTCTATTCGGTATCTTTGGATAACTAGCCATCATATCGTGGATATAGGCAATACCTATTTTCCCCGTTTATAAATGCCGATAAAATAGAATTAATAACAGAAAAAACAACGATTAAATCAACTTTCGCGTTCAAACACAATTTCACCGCGATCAAGAGAGACTCGTGAAACGTCATATCAATACTCAAAAGCATTTTATAATCGAAAGAAAAAGAATTAAGATCAACGTAAATCTCGCCTCGTAGCCATTGGGCGGCATTTCGTGAGAATTAAACGAAGATAATATACGTTAAAAAAAAAAAAATAGATATCTAATGTTTAATATTTAAACGATTGAAGAGGATACAAGTATTTTTTTTTTTTTGTAAATCACTCGTATCTTTAACAAGCCTTTCACAAGCAAGTTTCTAATGTTATTTTATTCCTTAATCCATAAATATCTCTGTCTTAAACGAACTAAACGATATAACGCAATCTAAAATATATTAAATATTTTCGACCATATATATATACCCTGTATTGTCCATCCCGATAATCAACGTAACGTAATTTCCTTTGAATCCTTTTTTCAAATTCTTCTTTTATCGACGGAACGGAAGAAGATTCTAGTCGAAGCGAAAACAATTTTTAGGCCTCAGAATCTACAGCCAAATCGGCCGCCATCTCTTCCGGACTTCTAAGATCTATGGCAAACCTTCTCTTCGCCCCGTTTTTGCTCGCCATTTCCGCCATTTTATCCTGCGCTTTCACGCTCCTCGAATAGATTTCGAAAGCAGCGGCCAGAGCGTAGGTGAGCTGCCTCGCGTGATGTTTCGACTCGCAGACGAAACCGTAACATTCGAACGGCGACATTCTTCTAAAGTTGTCCGTCTCCCGTACAACGATCATTGAGAATACTCGGGTATAGACGAGATCTTGAACCCCATAAGAAATCGTCTCGATTGGATACATCTTGACGAGGTTGGGATCCTGCTTCCTTTTCTCGATAGGCAACAGAGCTACGCCTTCCTCGGATACGACCAGTTTGATCAGAGGCAGCATGGTGTTGGTCGGTAAGGCCTTAGCCGCAGCGACCATGTTATCGACTGGTCTCCTCGTGTGCTTGATACCCCAGAGGCCCCTGGCATCATGAGAGCCCAAATATTTCACCTGAAAAGAGCTCTTCTTTAGTCTCCGTGACTCGAGGCTCCGTTCAGGTAATAATTATACCTCGAATTCCTAACGTGGTACACGAGTTTTGGTGTACGGGTAATAATAAAAGTTGAGAAATTACGGATTTACGATTGCGTGATGTAAGGTTAGGCGCGAAGAGTGCGCGTGGATAAACATCGTGAAATATGTATACCTGGAACACTTGAGGAAGATCCGTGGAACCTTCGAAGACGTTGTTATCGATGGACAGACGAGATAGCTTTGACACGAGATCTTTCCTTTCTTTGTCGGTCGAAGAGACGGGACTTTTCTCCTTCTTCATCTCGACCACTTCTTGACTTGTCTACGTTGAAGAAAAATTTTCGATGTTACAAATTTTTCTTCTTTCTAACGATTCTAATAGATTAAGAAAAGACAAAAAAGAAAAGAAACGTTGAAGGGAATTACGAATTAATTAATTGCGACGTTGCGTTAGAAAATTGCGACATAACTTCTTCGACATCTTTTTCGATTCTTGAAAACAATCGATGAACGAATATATTCGATCAATTTTAAGAAAAAGATTTAAAACAAATATCGTTCGATACTCACGCTACTATTATCGAGTCGAGTGGTGCTAATTCTCTGTGTTTGGCCAGGCTTCACTTTCAGATGATACTCGACCACGTTCGGTATGTTCGGCGGGTTGGAAACGACTGAGGAAGCCGGAGAGGATGAAGAGGCGGTCGCTGCCCGCTCAGGGACGGCGTTTCCGGCCTCGGTCGCCCCGAATAACGGCGCTGTCATCACTGATCTATACCCACCACCACCGATCGTTTCCCTCGTCTGACAAATTCGAAACAAAAATTTCCTTTCACTCTTTCTCCTCGTCAATTTTTTGAAATTCGCTTTTAAACTTTTAACTTTATTCTTTTTTTTTTTTTTTTTAATCGAACAAGACCTTCTCTCCCGAGCAATTATCGCCGACGATCGAGGGACAGCTATCCTTGTCATTTTTCACCGTTTTCTTAGAATCAGCCCTTTTCGAAGCCAAGCCAAAGTCCTCGTCCTCCATGTTCACCGGTACACGCAATCTCTTCTTTTCTATCTACCACAAGTTCCTCTGCCTGGTATCTTCTTCGATCCGTTCCTTCAACAAACAACGTCAATTTTTCAATTATAAAAATTACGATTATAACACACAAGCGACACAAGTACTCTGTATCGATCATCGCGCCTTCAACAATCGTTCGTTCGAGGGAAACAGCGTGAAATCGTAAAAAAATGGACAAAATGATCGTTACGAAGGGCAACTTTTATTTTCTATTTCAACTTTTACTATTATTATTATCAAAAAAAGAAAAATGGAGATCATAACGCGACGAGCAATACAACATTCACTGTGGTAACGTTTCGCAACGGTTGTTATTATTATTATTATTATTATTATTTTCATCGTTGAGCCGCGAAATTAAAAATGTGGTTAACGTCTCGACTCGAGCCGGAAAACAGCTGTCGCGCGGCACGTGTTGCACCTTG
>NW_006263759.1:24140-29211 GCF_000469605.1 Apis dorsata | reverse complement strand
TGTTTCCTGGGGGAGGGAAGGAGGGAGGGAGGGAGGGAAAGAGGGAGGAGCGGAGAAATTCAAGAACGAAGGTCGAAACGAGCCGACCGAGGAGAGGCGCACGTGAAATTTTACTCCATCCCTCTGTCTCCGCGTGAGCGAAATCCGATATAGTTCGACTTTTCGCGAACAAATAGATAAAATAGAGGAAGAAGATCGAGAAAGATCGAAGCTAAGTTCTTAGTGTATTTTTACATTTCGGACCACCCTGTATATATCCCTTGCGCCTCATACACCTGTCCTCCAATTACACCCGCGTACGATACTAGAACTGTAAACACGCGTGGCCACGTACCGGGTGTGCCGATTCGGAAGCAACCGAGCCTCGAGTAAAGTAAACATGGTATTCGGAAAATGCGGGAAGGGAATTTTATGCGAACGAATCTATGCGAGAAAAAGAAGAAAGAGAAGAAGAAGAAGAAGAAGAAGAAGAAGAAAAAGAAAAAGAAGAGGGAAGAGCTCGGGTATTAGCAATAACGGTATCGTTCGAGGATACGAAACGAAGCTGCAGACAGTCACCGATCGTTATTACGGTTTTCCAAGATTTCCGTTAAGCCGCGGGATTATCGAACTTTGTCAATCCTTGCGACAAATCGACTTCTCTCAAAACGAGATTGCGCGTCGAAATGGTGGAACGGAAGGAAGGAAGAAGGAGGGGAAAAAAAAAAAAAAAAGAAAAAAAGAGACGGCGTCCCCTTTCGAACTCGCGACGGGGTAACAACGATACCGGAAGTGTCGGTGGATGACTGTCTGGCCGGAAGCTATTATACTCGTGTCACGAACGGACTGCAACGGCGCGTGTCTCGCGCCGCTTGAATTTAAACCGTACCGTGGTGTAGAGTGCTCGTCCACGTTAAATGAAAATGTTTTTTTTTTTTTTTTCTAACTTTGATCGTACGCGCGACGGGTCACGCATCTTCCTAAATTAATTAATTTAATACAGCGTGTTAATCAGCGAGCAGATTTCCAACGAGCGAAATGAAACCGGTGGTAATTCATTGTCGTTCCCTGCCACACATTTTCTCACGATATTCCGCGATATTCATTCTTCTTTTCCATCACGTAAAAACGCGGAAGAAGAACGATCGAAGGTAACGCGATCGGTAGTTGGAGAAAGAAAAAGAAAATAAAAAAAAAAGGGATATAAATATTTGCCCGAACAAACAAACAATTTCTGTTGAAAAAAAATTCCTTTATATTGAAGAAAAATATCGTCGTTTTCTTTTTTTTTTATCACTGATAAATATCAAAAAAGAAGATAACGAAATTTTTATGATATCTGATAATATACCATTTCGTTTCTACGCGATATATATATATATATATAATGCAACACGAGGATTAAGTAATTATCTTAAAAAAATTATTAAAGCTATTTACCTGCACAGTTTTCAGACCATGTGTCATCGACATCACTGTGAGACACGTACAAATTTTCCCTCGTGAAACCCTGAAATTGGAAACGCGATGATCTCGTGGAAAAATCTCGAAGATACGAGTTCAATCGGTAAACGATCCGGTAGACCGAGAAACGTAGGCATAGATGCACGCTCGTTGAACCGCGAAACCGTTCTGAAGATGGACCGATCTAGGATCCGCGAACGATCAACAACCGGCTGCGTGCTATGCACTGTCGCGTGTAGCACGTACGTGCGACTGAAAATCTGGGACACCGCGACTCGCTTCGACTCGCGTCGACTGATAAAACACAGCGAGGCGAGTCGCCGCTACGAGCTCGATGCCACGACGCATGCCTGCGCGTCTATTATCACCAAACTTGTGATAAATCTGAATCAACCAAGCAGCCAAGATAACGCCATTTCGTTATGCTCGCGTTAACTCCACAAATAAATTATTTATTCGAATTCATTATTTTCTTTTTTCTTTCTCTTCTTTTTTTTTTTTTTTTCTTTGCCCCCATAATGACTATGCACGCTTTTGTTTCTTTTTGTTGGATGTATCGACCGTTGCGCAATAAGCCTTTAGAATGCTTATTAATTTGCTCGTGAACAAGTGTCGAATGTGGGACAACCTTCGTGTATACCGATGCACAATCGGAATGAATCGTTAGAATAAATAAAGCAAGCGTGCCGATGAATATCGTTTATGATACCGATGATACGAATGATAAAAATCATTTGTAAACAAAACTTCTCTCTCGATGGAGCAAAAGTGTGTAAAAGTGAGTTGAAGCTTGCATCGGTATACAAGGAAAAAAAAATTGGAAGATCGTTTCCTAGGATTCGTTATAATTGACGTTACATTGTTTACGTAACGTTTGAACGCAATATAATCCATACGTTACCAACCGAGTGTTACGTAAAAAAAAAAAAAAAAAAAAAAAAAAAAAAAAAAAAAAGAAAGATGGGGGAGGGGGGGGAGGGGGAAACCCAGGCCCGATTCCGTTTCCCCTTTTTTGTTTAAAAAAAAAAAAAAAAAAAAAAAAATAAAAAAATAAAAAAGGATAGCAAAGTTTCGATTGTGTGCACGTGTGCTCGGATATCAAGATGCGGATTAAATACAAAAGATATAAAGTGAATAATAGTTAGACAATCGGCGAACGTATATAATCGAATCGATAAAGATTTAGACTACATCCAATTAGATAGATTTGATAAGATTAATTAAGATAATTGTCGACCGTAGCCGATAGATTATCGTCGGATAGGATGGCTAGACTTCGTCGCAGTCTCGAAGAAAAAAATGAAATTTATAGATCGGGTATATATATGCCGACCGATACATTATCTCACAATATCGTAATTAAATACATTTAATCGGTCGACAGTGGTAAAAACGTGAGAAAGTCTTTCGTGTCGCTTTTGTGTGAGGAAAGATGTTCGAAAGTCAACTAATTATGAAATTATGAAAGCCTATAACGACCGAACAGTTATCGAGCGTGTGAAGATTATATACATCTATTTATATGTATATAGAGTATATATATATATATATAGAGTATATATATAAATATATATGTAGAGTAACCGTCTGACGAAAGTGTCCATTAAAACAAATGGTCCTCCTTCGATTCCCTTTCTCGAGCATAACGTGCGTAATAAAACTCGCGTTTTTACACTCGTAAGATAACATTTTATTAAGATGAATGTTTTTTTTTCTTTTTTTTTTTTTGCAAATTTCAATCGAACCAGGTTTTTTCATTAGATAAAGGGATTTTCTGACGCGACCATAAAATATATCTAATCGCTGATCGTTGCTCAACAACAAGGGACGAGAAGGAAAGTTTTCTTTCCCTTCCACCACGACGCGTTGGCATTTCTCTCCGTGGTACGGATTCTATTCTCCCAATCGTAAAAGAATCGAGCAGACCTTCCCACGAGTGTTACACGGATTTTGTAATCGTCCCAATATATAATTAACGATAATTTAATTCAAGACGACACCTATCTTCCTGCGTTTTATCTCTTTATTCTTTTTTTTTCCGCGTTTAAAGCGTGTAAATCGAAACGAAACAAAGAGAACCTTGTTATTTACGGTATTAAATGATTAATCGCGGGAACTGAGAATCTGAGCAAACGTTTGATCATATACGTGGAGAATATATTCGAAAACGACGCAATACTTTGT
This sequence comes from Apis dorsata, assembly GCF_000469605.1. Lineage (NCBI taxonomy): Eukaryota > Metazoa > Arthropoda > Insecta > Hymenoptera > Apidae > Apis > Apis dorsata. The sequence continues at coordinate 25,584 of NW_006263759.1, read as the reverse complement.
TACCTAATTCGACAAAAAAAAAATATGCTAACCGCGGCTAAAATCAAAACCATCTATTTCCGAGGAATTTGCACGTCAATCTCGAAAACTTCTTCTTCGCGGTCAGCAATTATGCGCAATACTAATTGGCGGTGAACGCGCCTCGAAAATTAAGGGGTTATCGAAAAGAAGAAGAAGATGAAGAAGAAGAAGAAGAAGAAGAAGAAGAAGATGAAACAGGTATGGAAATGAATGGCTTGATCGTGCGCGAGATTCCTGTTTTCCGCTTTGTTCAACTACGACGTACCTATGTAATAAGTACACCCGAGGTATCGGAAGAAAGGAATTACTTTGGAACTTCCTGCTTTCTTCCACGACATTTTTTGCAAATCGGCAAAGTTGATAAATGAAAACTTTCGAAATTTTTTTTTTTTACTCGCTTTTGGATCCCGATTATTTGGTCGTAAATTTTCTAATTTCCACGAAAACCTTGGAAAACTACTTCTAGACTTGAACGAGAATTTTCGATCATATCAGAGACTCTCGAGAAAGGAAGAAAAGAATATATATTTCTTATCGATGAGACGATCCTTCAAGGATGTACTCACCAAGAAATTTCACGCATTCTTTTAATCCATCCGCCATGCATTTAATTATAAATGACTCGGCGAACGAAAACATTCCTCCCTCGTTTTCACGGATGTTACATAAACGTCCACTACGTGTCGACGATGTATCGACGAGTGATAACGGCGGATAGTTCGATCCGAAAAATCTCTCGCAGAAGATAGAGTCGCGATCGATGATCTGGCCGTTTCCAACCACCCTCGTTCGGCGGAGATCGGCGAAGATGGGGAGAAGCGGGGAGAAAAAGTGGGAAAAAAATCCTGGTTCAAGTACGATCCATCGTTCACGATCCATTTTCACGGGTGTAAGAGCACGAGAAGGATTGCGTAAGAGAAGAATCCGCGGCATCGACGAATCCCTCCCCTACCTTCCTGGGATCTTCTCTTTCTCCGTTCGTCCGGTGTGGGAGCCCCGGAAAAGAGGGGCTCTCAAGAACCCCCCCTTGTTCCTGCTCGATCTCTAAAGCCATATATATACCACCACCTCGTGGTGGCATCCTTCGTGAAAGAAACTTTGCCGGTAACACCGTGGAGGACCGAACCTCGCGGGCGGCGGAGGTCCAGCGGATCGGGGCCGTTCAGTGCATCGAAATCGACACCCGAGATATACCGAGATAAATGAACACCACGTGGAGGGATAGTGCGGATTAAGGTGATCTTTCGATCTTTTTGCGCAAAATAAAGGTGAGTCCCCTTGGAAAAACTCAACCTTGGAAAAAAGATCCTTGGATCCTGGCGTTGATTCCAATATATCTTTCGATTTGTCTCGTACTATATATATGGATTCTACTTTTATTTCTAGATGATTTCGAGGTACCAAATTTTGTGCCTGCTCCTGG
>NW_006263759.1:18668-23941 GCF_000469605.1 Apis dorsata | reverse complement strand
AAAAAAAAAAAAAAAAACACGAGCGATTGAAAAATCTTCGAAATTCGACTGGTTGTTTGCGCGACTTATAATACCACCACGAACGAATACAATACCATTACGAAATAAGTGGCGAATTAAACTGGCGAAAATTATTATTATATATATATTGTTGTACGTTCTCACGCGCAACAATGACAGAGGGAGGACGTTATTATCTTCTCGCCTCATCTCATCTCCAGCTGGTGGTGGCATTAAGTAATTCATTAATTAACTCGTCTTGCGCGAACATGCTTTCTCGCGTGCATTCCGCGCTTCCTCGGACAAAATCGTCCGACTCGGTTTAAAATTTCCGTTGCGCAATATTTTCAGCACTTGAGTCTTCGAGAATTGTGCGATTCCAGAATTACGAAACCTTCGTGATAGCTTGTATATAAGATACGATATTTTATTTATTTATTTATTCTCTTTCTCTTTTTTTACTCGAACTCTTCCATCGTGGATGGACGAGACGTTCGCGAGTACGTTCATTTTCACCGGAAACGATGGCCGTGAACGCCATCGCGGGGGAGGGGGGATCCAAATTTTCAATGCCGCACGCCGAGGCAGTGGCCAGAAAACTGAAAATCATTAATTAATCCGTCGATCGTATCGCGTTAACATTCACGGTACACGCTTCCACTGATAAATTTCTTAATCCTTCGAAGAATCCATCTCCATAGCCATTTCCTGGCATTTTCTTCGAACATCCATCTCTCCTCGCGGAGAGGAGAGGATTAATCTTTCGACGAATCCTATCTTTTTTTCGAATTTTTTGTAGGTTCTTACGCAAGTTTCATTCTTAACAAAACGGTTAAGAAAAAGTTTCGATAATCTTGCGAGCGAAATCCTGACCCACCCTAATTTCCAGCGCGGCGACTGCACAAGTGGATCGTTGCCGTACCCTCTTGCCAGGCGTCGAAATCACCCGTCACGTCGAGAGGGGTGGAGGCAATGTCTTGCGGTTGCGCGCGTGGTAGTGGACAGGAGATCGAATACAAAGGCACGGAGATGCGCATCCGCTTGCGGGGAACAATGTAACCCGACTTCCGGTCAGACGTAGGCACGTACACGCACTGGACTGGCTCGATCCGCCGTGCCGTTTCGTATGTCGCAACAGCCTCTTTTTTTCTCTCTCTTTCTCTCCTCTCATTTCGACCAATAGCCGATTATTGCGAAAAAGATCGCACACCGAGATCTCCTTTCAATTCCGATTGCGATTTAAACGTTCTTTTAAAAGCTGCTCCGATCGTTTACCTCCGATCGTTCCCGTATACTTTCGTGTTTTATCTACGCCGGATGAAACGAACGTTAAAATTCTCGACGATAGAGAAGATGCGTTTAATAATTGATAATTGCGGTTGGAAAGGAAGTGCGACTTATAGCGTGCATCCTTCCTCGGTCCACATTCCATTGTGATAGATGACGAAAGTTGATGATTTCGACAGAATCCCAAGGGAATTGCAATGTAAATAATACTTTCCAGTAGTTGCGCCTCTCAGATAATTTGTCTTTGTTCTAAGAGAAATCAACGGGTAATTTACACACAATTTTTTCGAATCGAAATGAGCGAATAACTCGATTGTTCTATATACGTTACAAATTGCACGTTTTCACCGAAAAATTATCACCGTGTATTCGTATAATAAACTCTAATTAAAGTGCATTTATTTTTACCGACGTTTCAGCAAGTAGACGGTTACACGCCTGGTGTGGACTATCCGATCTACGACTCGGTGCCTTTCGGTCTCACGTTTACCTGCGGAGGCAAGTTACCTGGTTATTACGCCGATCCCGAAGCTAGATGTCAGGTAAGTTTGCCCTACTAACTCTTACGCCGCCATTACACGACCACGATTATTTCGAATATTTTCGCCAGGTCTGGCATTGGTGCTTGCCAAATGGGCGCATGTTTAGCTTCCTTTGTCCAAACGGTACCGTTTTCAGCCAGTCAGCTCGCGTCTGTGATTGGTGGTTCAAGGTATTCATTTTTTTAACGTATATTTTAATCATTTTGATTCAGGAATTAAAAATCTTGCGTTTGTCGTAGGTTGATTGCAACGATTCGCCAAGATTGTACGGTATCAACGATGACCTGTACAGAGACGTGAACGGGAACAAGATCTAATAACTGTTATCTGTGAATATTTAAACGCGTGTCGACGAAAAGTATTTCCGTCTCTTCGACGAGACAGTATTTCAACGGAAGCAAGATACGTGCAACGAGTTGCGAGTTTCTAGCTTGCCGACGGAGAAAAGCAGAGCGCTGTAATATTGTCAGACGTTAAATTACACGACGACGATCGAACGTTACAAAATGTTCGAACTTGTAGCTATATATTTTCGAATAGAATCAGTTAAAATTTTTCCGAGAAATTAATCCAAATTGCTCTTAATCTCTTTATAACAAATTTGATTCCTCAATAAAGAACAACAGATGCATTAACCTTTTCTCTGCATTAAATACGATCGTGCTGATTGGTCGTTCGATTCAATTGTAACCAACGGTTTTTACCATAGAGGTGTGTAAGAGAAAAAGAGAAGAAAAATCAACGATCGCGCAAAAATCGAAATCTCATCGAACTATTTCTTGGCATGATTGAACAATAGAAAGTGAATGGTCGTCACAAACGACCGGTTCGTTGTCTACGTATTTTCCTGTCAAACGTTGTCTTCCTTCGCTACACTTTTCCATCCATACGTTTTGCATGCACGTCTCGTTCACGAATATTTCTTTTTTTCCTGCGTAAACGGCCAAAATGAAAATGATCGCGATTCCAATTTCGTTCAAAATTCTAAACTCTTCTTTTCTTTCTTCACCCGGTGAAATTAAAATAATTACGTTCGATTCTATTCGAAAGAATTTCAATCGATATCTAAATGAGTTGCGTAAACGAATAGAAATTTGTCCACTTACGAAACTCTTCCGTTCGTCGAACATACGTCAAGGCCAAAGTCATCGCCACGACACGAATCAACGATCAGAGAACACACAGCATCGTCGCTCCTTCGTTTCGTGTAACGTAAACAAGATCACGAAACTGTCCAACGTTCGGACGAACGCGTGCAGCGTCCAGCATCGAAACGATGGCACGGAATTACGAAAAATATTCGTTCAACTTTTCCAAGCGGCGAACCCGCAGCGCGTTAATATTCCTGATGCGTAAAAAGCACGCATCGAGACGTTCCTCTTTGAGCGAATCGCGAACGTAAATGCCACGGGCGTACGACTTGTCCTGAAATTCTTGACAATCCCCTTTCAAAGATCAACAGGCGTGTCACGCTGTGCGCAAATCTTCGCAACAGCGGGAATAAAGTGTGATCAGGATTTATCGTAGATTGTGCGGCTCGTTACTCTACGTTCGACGAGTGATTCGAACACGGGGGGAATGGGAGCAACCCTAATCTTGTTTCCAGGAAGAGAAGGCGAGGATATCGGGATCCTTGGAATCTCGAAAAAGAAAGAACTCGTTGTCCTTAGAGGAAACGGCAAACTTTTGAAGAAACGATCGATCTCACGCGACGAGATATGAATAGAACTCGGCGTATATTAAGTAAGAGATAAATCTCAACAAGAGATGATTACTTTTCGAGCGACGAAAGAGAGAGGATTTTTTCGAATAAATTTTAAAAAATGGCATGCACGTACGCGACTCGATTTCATTCAAAGTTAGAAGGGAATTGTTCGAAGAACGTGGAAGCAGGTTAGAATATACTTTCTTCGGATCGCTCTATTATTCGCTCGGCGACCCTGAACGTAATTTATTGAAAAAGCTAGAAGAGTCGATCGCTCTTTCGCGTTTGACAGTCGTTCGAAAGAATCGAAGTAGCGCAAACGTCGAACGGGAAATCGAACTTCCTATTTCCAAACAATGCTGCGCGCGATCTTTGTCGATCGATCGATCGATCAATCGATATCCTCGAGGATGCGACGATTTTATCCTACTCCCGAGGACGTTACACTTTCACTCGATTTCTTCCCTCGATCTTTCGAAAAATCGAGATAATTCGCTGGATAGGCTCGGTTATTCGGAGGTGGAAAAAAATAAGGATAAGAATGCACGTGTCAGAATCTCCTGAAGGCGACTCGAGACCTTTCGGCTCGACCTACGTCCACCTACGTTTGTTCGGATTGGATCTCGAAACGAGGATTGGATCGAGGATGAAAAATACGGACGGTGGTAAAAGTGAGGCTGACGATAAGACAGAAAAATCTCGTAGAAATGGATGGCCTTCTAACGCGACGTTTAAGAGTCAAGTTTGAAAGGTTGGAGAACGTTGGAGTTGCATTGGCTGTCAGGTGGCGACGCAGGTGCTCCTCGGCAACCTTTCGCTCTTTCGGTGGGGAACCTTTTTTCGACGGGAGTTACGCCAATGCGAGAGCAGGGAAGGCGCCTATGTCCGTCCAAGCCCCCCCACCTCGGCATTATCCTCCTGGTCGTAGAAAGCTCGACCAGACGACGCTGGCCGGAGCACAACGCTCCTGCCGCTGGCTTTTCCACTTCCATCGCGCAGTCTTCTGGCCGGACCGGACGCGGTCTTGCCCTCAACCTCAACGAAACCGAAAACGCGCTCTTTCCCCACCGAATTTTCTTCTCGATTTACGAAAATTCGTCAATCCATCCATCGATCCATCCCTCGCTCGTCGCCTCGTGCTTTCTCAAGATCGTTCGCTGGCAGAGAAGTAGAGCCGCGCGGTGTATAAGGTGTGACAAGTATATACAGTTGGAGTGCGCCTCGATGTGAAGACCGTGCTTTCATGAGGGATTAACGAAAAACTATCAACGGAGCCGAGAGACAGGTATTTGTGTATTTTCTTTTCTTTTCTTTTCTTTTTCTCGAAACGGGCGAATATAATTCTTGAACCGTGGAATGAAAAAATCCGCGAAAGTTTCGAGAGATTGTTCATCGTCGAAGATGATTTGAAAAAAAAAGGGGGGAAACAAAAAAGAAGAAGTGGAAACGAGGTTAAACGAAGATTCAAGCTTCGATTATCCTCCTTCGTTGTTACGATACGAGAGTTTACGAGATTGAACGTGGCGAAAGTAGTGGCAAATTTCCTTCGCTATTTATATACCCGCGAACGTTGCCTCCTTTTCCTGCCATCGAATCCAGACGAGACGAGACGAGACAAATGAAATTTGAAATTACTTAAGCGGCGATAATCACAGTGTTTTATTCAAGCGACAGAGGTGGTCGACTTCTGCCCGCGGCCAGAATGTCAGCATTTTCTTGCGACAATCCCTCCACGTGAG
>NW_006263759.1:18097-18597 GCF_000469605.1 Apis dorsata | reverse complement strand
GAGCCGTACCTCGCGGCTAGTGAAACCGCTCCAACCGACTCATTCCGCCCGATATAGTCGAAAAAGAAAAAAACAAAGAAAAAGAGATTTCAACTCTAACGCAATGCTCTGGTATTTAAACGTATTATTTTCGTAAGAGGAGAAAACAGCGCGCTTCGAAATACTCTCTTCTCGTGATCGATCCCGTGATGGAATTCGAACGACGCACCGCGTGAAAAGAAGACAAATAAACGCATTCAAATCGTGAAAGGACGATCGTATCGCTGAATCGATAGTTTCATCGGGGCAAGATAAAGACGGCAAAACTTTCGCCGGCCATCGTCGCATCCTCTCCTTTTTTTTTTTTTCTTCACACCTTCGGATGTGACAACGAAAGCGAACTGGTTCTATCTCTTCCAATTTACCGTCCACTTTCCATTTCTTTTTTTTTCTTTTTTTTTTCTTTTCTTCCTTCGAGGGAAAAAGTACGCCTACGCCTGCCATCTCCATCGAGGTTGTCT
>NW_006263759.1:11208-18068 GCF_000469605.1 Apis dorsata | reverse complement strand
AAATAAGGTGAAAGGAAAAAGAAAGAAAGAAAAAAATATATATGTANTATATATATATATATATATCGCGATATATTTGCAATACGTTACGCGAGTTTGGTCGTATTTTAACGTATTTTTATGATCTCAGCGCGTAATCGGAACGCGGAAAATCGAATTTCCATTTTCGCTCATCGTAGATCGAAGTTAACGAGCGGAATTTCGTTTCAGGAAATATGCACGCACTGTGCACGTGTCGTAGAGTAATAAGCCCGCGAATCGGCGCCACGCGTCGAGAAAAAATACGCAACGATTGAAATGCGTATTCTTTATATACCGATACGAGTAATTCCTCTGATCTCGCGCGAATAAAATACATTTTCACGCTGTCTCGTTTCCACGATGGAGAGAAGGATAATCGAGTTTCCATTCGAGATTGCCGCGAGATTCTGAACGCCGTGACTCTAGCGATATTTCGAATCGTATCGCGAAATGTATATATACTATACTTGCAAGCGTTTGTGCCAGCAAGTGTAACGTTTCCTCTGACGAGTTACGACGCCGCTTACGACACCGCGTCGGTAAAGAAAACGAGGATAATTTTGATATAATCGAACGGCTCGTATGCCAATTAATTTCAAGTTACCGATTTCTTATTATCCGATCCAATGAACGAAACTCTCCTCGTGAACGGCGGTATCGGCTGTCGATTAATCTCGCGGTTTTCCGTAACCTCGACAGTGCCTCCACTCTCTCCCTCTCTTTCAGCGTCTCCCCTTTCGTTCTCTCCTTCCTCCTTGTTGCATTCTAACGTCGTCGTCCACGTTCACTTTCGATCACCATCGGATTCCGTGCCCGATTCTAAACACACGCTATTTTGCTCGAGCAACGCTTAAACCAGCTAAACGCTAGACGCCCTAATTACTAGCATCATACCCGCCGAATACCCTCTCCAATTCCATACAATCTCGAAGGATATTAAACGCTCCGGAAACGTTTCTTGCTCGCTCGTTATCCTCGATCGAATTACTTAATCGAGCGTCAAATGGAATCAATTATTGTTTCGCTACTGGAAGAGAAACTATTGGTTAAAAAGAAAAAAAGAAAAAAGGAACGGAGAGACGTGAAAGCCTCGCGACAACTCGGAATCACGAGCTCGAGGAAAGTCGAGCTCGAAAAAAATGAAACGTTTCTTTTCTTCTTCCCTCTAAAAATAAGAAATAACCTCTCTTCTCCCTAACCTATAATTACAATTCCTGGAATCACAGCACAAAGGTGATCGCGCATAAAGCAATGCAACAACTATCGCTACACTTTACGTAATCCACGTGCCACGCTTTCGCGGCACGTTTTGACACGTTTCGACCGATACTTTGCCAGATGTTTTACAATAAACAATATCGGGAGCGCGAGCTCTCCAACTAGCCACGTTACGACACGAGAACAAGCGTCGTCCGGCCGCAGTCTGCTTTCTCCCGCTATACGCCGTCGGAAAAATAAACGAGCTGGTTGCTCGTAATCGAACGGTTGGAATAGACGCTTAATCGTTTCGATCGCCAATTTTTCGCGCACACTCTGAACCATATAAATAGAAACGAACGCGACGCTACTGCCCTCTTCTCGGTGATGAACAAAATTTAATAGTCAAAGTTACGAATAAACTTACTTGGATAAGTTTATTACCGTTCGAAACGTAATAATAATTGGAAATTAACGGAAAACGGATATATAATAATAAGCACGAATAAATGTCATTGAAGCGTTTCAACAAGTAATCGGTCAATTTTATTCGAAATTTTTAATCAGTTTTTTTACGGGTTAACGGCCAACTCTGCTTCCCCCCCTCCCATGCATCCTATCTTAGTTTTCGAATGATCAACGGATAATTTTCAAGGGCCTTGTTATATTTGCGGTCGCTCGAGGTCGTACGTCGACCATATCGCGCCACTACTCCTTTCTCGAACAGTTTTCTCGTAAATGAATATCATCGGTACAGTTAACGAACCATCACTATCCAATAACGCTACATTAGAATTTATTGATTTTTCTACCGTACAAGACGAGTGGATTTCGAGTTCGAAATTATTTTTCCTCGAAACGATGACGACGGATGGCGTTAGATGTAGATAGTCTCTTGCTTATTTTTCTTTTTTTTCTGTTTTTTTTTTCAAGCTTGAACAACCGATAAATTTAAATCTCGTCCCGATGTCAAAAAATAATCGTACATCATACATTCGGAAGGGAAAAATTAAGCGAGAAGAAACGAATAAAATATATAAATTCGGCGTGATAAATTATTTATCGAGAATACATACAGGAAATACAGGTTCCTTTTAATCGCTATTCCTCGCCTTAGGATAAAGCGAAATTTGACCATCGCCGCTTTCGAAACGAAATAAAGTGTGTCAGAGCTGTTCTACGCGAGGCACGCGTGAATATTGCGCGATGTCTACTTTCGATGATGCGATCTGTACCGATGAATCGAATTTCAGACGATTCCGTTCCATGTTCAAATGAACGATACTTGAACAGAGAACAAATATCGGTGGCGAAAGACCGAAGCGAGAGATCCGAGTCGACAAGTGAGATCGTGAAATTCAAATGAAAGCAAGAGACAATTTTAGAAAACGAATCAATGCTCGAACGAAGAAAATCATGCTTCGAAAACTACACGCTTCTTGCCTTCTTCTGTAATCCCCATTTCGGATTCACTACCATCATAGATAGAATACTATAGTAAACTGTAATTTACAGGAATAGGAACGCAGTAGGAAGCAATCGTAAAAAAAAAAAAAATCTCGTACGATTCTGGATCGGTCTCGTTATTACCACCTCTCAGCATATAATTATATTCCTTGCGGCAATATGGCTTCACGACACATTAATTGCGCTAATTATACACGAAAATCTCTTCCTCTCTTTCTCTTTCTCTCAAGAAACAGATTTGTGGAGGAAGGAAGATACAATTTCCGATTCCGACAACGTTTCCTCCTCACCGATCACTTTCTTGCCGTTTCGAAGAAATTATCGTCGATCCCAGTTACAAAATTTTCCCTGAAACGATGGTGAAATTAGATTCTGGATCGTCCAACGAGCACCGATTAAGCGGTTGAACGTAAACGGAAAGAACGTACGTCTTTATGCCGGCTATTCTCCTGTTCTTAATTCCGGACTAACCTTCTACTCGTTTCCTCTTACGTCGTTTCCTGTCGAAAAAAGAATTCGAAGAAGCACCTTCTCTTTTGTTTTATCGTTGCCATAAGCTTACACAATGCGCCGATAAAAATGTTGACCGACACCAGTTTTTACAGTCGAATAAATTTTATTCATCATGGTGGAACGTGAAATTATTTATATCCGAAGCCGGTTCTCTCCTCTCCTGGATCCGCAAAAATTTTCGAATTTATCGATTCAAACACTCTCCCCATCCTCGATCGCTCAGGTTGAACGAACTCGACGTAGCGGGGAAACTCGCGGATTTAGAATTATTCAAGAGGCACGTTCGATGAATGAGAGATTACGTAAGTCGATCATTTTCANGGGGAGGGGGCAGACATCGCGCGACAGATTGTCGCGATTGTGACACGACGAGCGAATTATCGAAGGATCGTAATTATCGAGGTTATCCGTCGACGGTTTCAAAATTTCAATCAAACGGCTTCTCATTGTTTGCTCGATTCGACGGTTGCTTTCCGCGCGTTAAAAGTCTCGCGTATTGTCAGCTTTTGTCAACATTACTAGCACGCGACCAATCCGAGATAATTCTGGCACCTTGACACGAAAAACCAGTCGGCATTAAGTCGCACCTTCGCGTTTTTATGCATTCGAATAGGACACGCCTTAGGATAGAATCTATTCCCCAAGCTTTCAAGGTCTATTAACCGAAAGAAGAGCGAGAGATTTACACGGATGGTGGATCCGCAAAAATATCCCACTTTTGCCTCAATTGCGACAGCTGTTCGAATAAAGGCGATACAGTGCACGCAGTTCCATATCGCACGGCGAGCAAACACGCTATTGGCGCGCGCCGCCACTTTCTATACATACACGAAGTGGCGATCCTTCTCTCTAAAACGACACGGGAAGGATGAACGATGCGAAGGAAACCCGCATTCGCGGTCTGTCTCATTATCCACCAGGAATAATCATAATCGCGTCGCGATTTTAATTGAAAGTGGCAAAGAGGAGTGTGCATTTGATAGTGCAACCGCAATCGTCTCGATTTGCCACGCGTAATTACGTTCTACCTATATATCCCATCCTGCGACGAGTGTTTAACGATCGAGAAGAAGACGGGTTTGCGTTGAATACGCAGTGGCGCTCATTCCCTATCCATCGATCGATAGTAGTAGTGGAGTAGTAGTAACAGCATTCGACGGGTAAATATCGCGCCACCTTTCTTTCTCAGGATCGAGCGTTATGCCTTGACCTCGCCCGTTTCGTTGCGTCAGACGAGGCGAGCGACGCCGATAAGCCGGCCAACGATCGACCAATGAGGAATACGAATCCGCGAGGAGGTAAACACGCATCGTAGAAAAAAAAAACGATCGAGACAAGGATGGAATCTATTCGAAGTTTGGCTGGCTGTGGTCGGGGCTTTTTTCGCTCGACGATTCGAAGTTTTATTCGACGAGTTTTCGGAGAGACACGATCGAAATGAAGAGAACGTTCTCACGTTCCATTTTTAAGCGTGATTATTGTTATTACGATTGAGCACCGGCGAGCATCCACTCGGGAAAGAAGTTGGGAAAGAAGAGGGGAAAAAATGTGCGGAAACTCGTCGCTCGATCGAAGCGACGAGTACGCAGCTTCTTCGCAACACGATTCACTCGATAACGTATGTATTTATTCGACAGATAGGCATGAAGGAACAGCAAGCACGAGGAAATGAAAGCTTGCTGCCAACTCGTACGGGTTTTGAAGGCTATCGGGTTTTCTAACCACGCCTTCTGCGAACTGTTTAATCTTAAAAAAAAAAAAAAAAAAAAAAAACAGAAATGTCTCGAGAGAAGCAACAAGCGTTACGCATTGTATATATAAGTTTTTCTCTGACCCGATTCCAATTATTCCATATCCCTCCTCTCCCTTGAAAAGAAGCGTATAATTTTCTCTCCAAATCCAACGAAAAGAAGGAAAAGTTGTTTTAAAAGGTTCAAGGAGGAGGAGGTTTATCTCGTCTCGTCGCTTTGAGGGGGGGAGAAAAAAAAGAAACGGTTAAAAGATTTACCAGTTGTTTCGAGAAATCGAATTGATCGGACAACTAGTGGTGCTAGCTAACCATTTACTTCCGGTGACCTTTAGCGGTCGCGGGTTGACCGTTACGTGTGTCGTAACATAACGTAATTTACCGTAAGGTAACGTTACGAGTGTCGCGTCGTTGAACGCGCGACTCGATAAAAGAGGAATCTCTACCGTAGGAGGAGAAGTATTTGCAGTAGCCATCGAAAAATGTAGTCGCCTCGCGTAAAATAATAATTTACTCGGAGAATTGGAAGAAGAGAGGATTGATCGAGCGACGAGCTATAGCACCGAGAATAGAGAATAGAATATTAACGGCAGTTTCTAAAATGGCGAAGGAAACGAGCGCGTTAAACGCGATCGCGTAATCGTGACTTCTTCTTCCGAATGAAACGGCTAAAATTTCCCAGCACTCCTGGGAACTCGCGTACATTCGTCGTCGTGACACGTAGTAAAGAAAGCAATCGCGAGACTTGTGTAATCGAACAAACGCGCTATTCCATGCTTCCATTTTGCGGAAAGAGGCAGAGAGCAGGTATATACCTCTCTCCTTTTTCCACCACACTTTTACACCAACGATAACGATCCGTCTGCGAACTGGAGCGCTTAATTAATGCGAAAATATCCCGCGATTGGTCTACATTTTTCTTTTCTTTTTTTTTCTTTTCTTTACACCGAAACTGATAAATCCATATCGGTCGAGTTCGTTGATACAAACAATTTTTCTTTTTTCTTCGAACACGATAAACCAAAGAATAATCAATTGTTGAATAATCAAAACGCAATCTTATCGACGGATTGCTTTCACCGATTTCCATCGAATCCGTTCTTCGACGAGTATCGAAACGAGTACGATTTCTTACAAATATCTATCGTTGATTTGAGGTTAGGTCGACGGTTTCATCGAAAAGTGGATTTATCAGTGGAGCAATGGAGGATATTGGACGGAGGGAAAATTCTCTTTGTTTTATAATTATTATTAAAAGTAGCGTGCATAACAGTGACGACAAAGTCACACCCGGTATTACGTGATCGTGCATTTATATAACACCTACATTATCCTTGCATTATATGGTTAGCAGTGGTGACAGCACAGAGAAAGTTCCCTAACCGTTCCCATATGCTCAAGCGCCTGTACCGGTCTACGTTCCAACGCGGAGCTATTGCCTCGATTATGCTACGTACAACTCAATATCGAGCCTCTACGACACGTTCTCGTCAATTTTTAATCCCTCTTATGAGTGGAAATTCCGCGCCGCGCACGAAAAACTTTCCGAGATTCACGAGAATAGGATTAAACGGAGACATTCTTCTTGTATGTTACAGTAGCGCCAACATGCGGGAGAAAAGGTGGCTTCTGCTCGCTCTGTACGGTAAGTACAGCACGGTATAGTAAGCACGTCACAAAATCGAGCGAGAAACTCGATCGATTGGAAAAAAAGAAATTCTAACTCTTCTCGCCTCTTAATTCGAATTAATTTTCGGATTAATTTGTGCGAAAGAAGTAAAAGCTTCGCATTTGCGCCGTGGACAAAAGTGTCCTTGGTATTTTTGGACTCTCCATATCCGGAGAGGAATGCCGAAGACAGCGGTCGACCTTCCATCCGAGAGTTTCGCGTCGATGTCGTTCAAGGTTCGTTCAC